>NW_024404432.1:2146477-2333977 GCF_905171775.1 Rana temporaria | reverse complement strand
TGGAATCAATGCAGCGAGCATAGTATAGGAGATGCTGTAACAGTGTGTACAGATGTGTGCATGACAGTGTGTACAGATGTGTGCATGCATGTGTAGGGGCAAAAATTGCCCTCTTAACATTGGCAGGGGAAAATATGTCCACTAAGGGGTACATTGCTCACAAGGGATTGTACACAATGCACACACCTTCGAATCAGGAAAATGTGCACAATGCACACACCCTCAGGTCAAGAGGGTGAGGGTGACTGGTCCCATGGTTGTCCCCTAAAGGCAACAGCGCTGTTCTAGTATACATACATGGGCAACTAGGACATACGTGGCGTATGCATAATAATAGATGGCATCATGTATACAATCGTTCATAGTGAGTCCAAAGGGACTATGTACAGGGAAGTGAGGGCATTAGTTGATAGTGCCTCTTAGGACAAGTATGTGTGTGAGCCCAGAAGTGGGAGCACAAATGGAGAACACAAGTGAATGTGTGGAGTGTATCAAAAGACATATTGATAAAGTAAAGAAAGAGTAAAAGGGTGCATGGTGGCACTTGAGGCAGGCTCATGGGGACTTTCTAAATATTAGATGGTATAACATAAACAGGATCGGTCATAGGCTATGTAAGCAATTGTCATGTATGAAGGCTATCTTTGGAGCGACATGCTCCCATCCTATGAAGGAACCTTTGCAATATCATTAACTAAGATGAGGTAGAGTACAACATATGTATTTAGAACTTCAGTAACTCAGGGGTTGGCGAGGAAGCAATTGAGATCTATATCTTTGTTCAGCCCATGGGGCACCAAGGATCCCAAACGGTATATCCAGCTCGTCTCGTTTTGGGATATAGCAGTGGTCTTGTTACCCCCCCTCCAATTATCCTTAATTGTGTCGATCCCATAGAAGATCAAGCCAGTCGGGTCTTGTTGGTGGAATTCTTTAAAGTGTCTTGAGAGGTGGTGTTTGGGGAAACCTGCTCTAATCCTGTTGATGTGCTCACGGATTCTTATTTTCAGGGGTCGTGTGGTTCTACCCACATATTGCAGATGACACGGGCACTCGATGACATAGGTCACGTATGTGGTTTCGCAGGTGATAAGTTCCTTGATTTTGTATTCTTTAAAATCATTCCTTGATTTGAAACTTGTTTTCCTTCTCGGTTGTTTTTTAGTGACCCTACATGCTAGACACCTCTGGCATTTAAAAAATCCCTTAAGATCAGGACAGATGTTGACGGGCTGGGGAGGGTCTATAACATTATGTACAAGATGGTGACGGAGGGAGGGGGCTCTTCTGTAGATGAAACTGGGTTTTTTGCCTAAAACTTTAGTGAGGGCATGGTCTTCCTGCAGTATCGGCCAATATTTTTTGACTATATGCTCAAACTCTCTATACTGGGAATTGAAGCCAGTAATAAATGCCACATCAGTTTTATTCTTTTTGCTCTTCCTGTTTAGGGACAACATGTGATTCCTATTCATACTCAGAACTTCATCTTTTAGTTTGATCAACTGTGTCTCCTTATACCCCTTCTCTTTGAACCGGTCCACCATTATATCTGCCTGTGCTTGGAAGTCGGTAATGGAGCTGCAGTTCCTCCGGAGTCGCATAAGTTGCCCTTTTGGTATATTCGCTTTCCATCTGGGGTGATGGCAGCTGGTTGATGGAATATATCCATTGCGATCCGTGGATTTAAAGTGAGTTCTGGTATATAGCTTCGAGCCCTCCTTATAGATCTGTAAATCAAGGTAGTCTATACACTCAGTATTGCATTTCCCAGTAAAAGTGAGACCATATCTGTTGGTGTTCAAGTTGAGCAAGAATTCTTGGAAGTTGTCAATTGTTCCGTCCCAGAGGACTTGATGACACAATTACAGATGAAAGCGAAACATTACTACTGGCTAATGAAAATGATACCATCTCTCGGTACCCTATTACCCAAATAGTAACCAACACACCTGAACATCAAGTGTGAGGCGCACCTCGCACTCCGAGATGGCAACAAGGAAGACCTGAGAATAGAAGGGTCAGATACCAGGACGAAGAACACTATAGGAGCCCCAATCCCCCTAGAAGGAGGTCACATAGCCGTAACAGGTACTCCTCAGGAAGAGACTATTACTCCAACAACTCATACCACAATCAAGACAGAGATAGGAATGGAGGTACATACGGGGATTTTCACAGAGGAGGCACCAACACCCGACCACCAGGAAGATGGAGACCGAGGAATGGCTACGGGAACCCAGGTTGGAGAGGGGGGAATGGCAACCGAGGGGCTACCCATGGAAGACCACCAGGGAGAGGAGAACATCCAAGACAACAAACCCACTCGGAACAGGGCCACCACCCCACCCCATGGACCAACAGAACGTACAACCAGGACAGAGAACCAGAACCCACCCAAAGAGAAAACGCACAAGAGGGTGTAGGGGAGGGCAGAAGAAAGCGCCCAAGGCAATATTAGGTAAAGGCATTTTTAACCTTAGTGATATCCAACTTACTAAGGAAGAGTTGCAAATTTTAGATCTAGGCCTTAAATATGCCCCAGAAAAAGCAATAGATCAATTCGAGGTCTATATTGATCTCCAAAAATTCCTTAGAAAATTGAATTTGAGAAAATTATTTTTGAACAATCAAGACGAAGGCATCATGGGAACATCTGAATACACCCAAACAAATCTGAGGAACAATTCCACATTCAACCCCAATACACCAGGGAATCAGTGCATAGGGGCCTTTAAGAAGATGGTGGAAGGCGATCTCAGGAAACTGCAGAGAAAATTCAAAAACAAAAATAAAAATGTGTGGAAAACAATCAAGGAAATTGGCAATAGAAATGAGGTAATAATTCGCCCGGCCGACAAAGGGGGTGGCCTTGTCATCCTCAACAAGAGAGATTACGAGGAGGAAATGGAAAACTTACTTTCGGTTGAAAACACCTATAAGAAATTGAGAGGAAACCCCAAAATACGATTCAATAAAAAACTGGAGAAGTTTATAAAGAAGGGCTTAACTATGGGAATATTGAATAAAAACGAAGCCGACTATCTAGTGTCTAACTCTACTAAAACACCGGTGTTATACTACACCCCTAAGATACACAAGAGACTAGAAAAACCTCCCGGCAGACCCATAATCAGTGGGATAAATTCCATTTTCTCCCGATTGGGCGAGTACCTTGATACTTTCCTGCAACCAATTGTCAAGCTGGGAAGATCCTATCTTCGTGACAGTTTGCAATTGATAAATGAATTGCAACATGTGGATGATGCAGAAAACCTACTCCTGGTCACCATTGACGTCAATTCTCTTTACACCAGCATATGCCAGGAAGATGGCGTGGCTGGGGTGGAAAAAGCCCTACACCAGAACACACAGTTAAAACAAGCACAGATCAATTTTATCATAGAGGGCCTCAAGATGGCAATGGAGTGTAACTATTTTTGGTACCGGAAAAACTATTATGTCCAAACTAGGGGGGTAGCGATGGGGGCCCGCTATGCCCCCAGCGTTGCCAACCTACTGATGGACAGTTGGGAGGAGGAATACGTATACAGTCAGAATATCCCACAGATTAAGCTGTATAGGCGATATATTGATGATCTTATCATCCTCTGGGACGGAACAATTGACAACTTCCAAGAATTCTTGCTCAACTTGAACACCAACAGATATGGTCTCACTTTTACTGGGAAATGCAATACTGAGTGTATAGACTACCTTGATTTACAGATCTATAAGGAGGGCTCGAAGCTATATACCAGAACTCACTTTAAATCCACGGATCGCAATGGATATATTCCATCAACCAGCTGCCATCACCCCAGATGGAAAGCGAATATACCAAAAGGGCAACTTATGCGACTCCGGAGGAACTGCAGCTCCATTACCGACTTCCAAGCACAGGCAGATATAATGGTGGACCGGTTCAAAGAGAAGGGGTATAAGGAGACACAGTTGATCAAACTAAAAGATGAAGTTCTGAGTATGAATAGGAATCACATGTTGTCCCTAAACAGGAAGAGCAAAAAGAATAAAACTGATGTGGCATTTATTACTGGCTTCAATTCCCAGTATAGAGAGTTTGAGCATATAGTCAAAAAATATTGGCCGATACTGCAGGAAGACCATGCCCTCACTAAAGTTTTAGGCAAAAAACCCAGTTTCATCTACAGAAGAGCCCCCTCCCTCCGTCACCATCTTGTACATAATGTTATAGACCCTCCCCAGCCCGTCAACATCTGTCCTGATCTTAAGGGATTTTTTAAATGCCAGAGGTGTCTAGCATGTAGGGTCACTAAAAAACAACCGAGAAGGAAAACAAGTTTCAAATCAAGGAATGATTTTAAAGAATACAAAATCAAGGAACTTATCACCTGCGAAACCACACACGTGACCAATGTCATCGAGTGCCCGTGTCATCTGCAATATGTGGGTAGAACCACACGACCCCTGAAAATAAGAATCCGTGAGCACATCAACAGGATTAGAGCAGGTTTCCCCAAACACCACCTCTCAAGACACTTTAAAGAATTCCACCAACAAGACCCGACTGGCTTGATCTTCTATGGGATCGACACAATTAAGGATAATTGGAGGGGGGGTAACAAGACCACTGCTATATCCCAAAACGAGACGAGCTGGATATACCGTTTGGGATCCTTGGTGCCCCATGGGCTGAACAAAGATATAGATCTCAATTGCTTCCTCGCCAACCCCTGAGTTACTGAAGTTCTAAATTCATATGTTGTACTCTACCTCATCTTAGTTAATGATATTGCAAAGGTTCCTTCATAGGATGGGAGCATGTCGCTCCAAAGATAGCCTTCATACATGACAATTGCTTACATAGCCTATGACCGATCCTGTTTATGTTATACCATCTAATATTTAGAAAGTCCCCATGAGCCTGCCTCAAGTGCCACCATGCACCCTTTTACTCTTTCTTTACTTTATCAATATGTCTTTTGATACACTCCACACATTCACTTGTGTTCTCCATTTGTGCTCCCACTTCTGGGCTCACACACATACTTGTCCTAAGAGGCACTATCAACTAATGCCCTCACTTCCCTGTACATAGTCCCTTTGGACTCACTATGAACGATTGTATACATGATGCCATCTATTATTATGCATACGCCACGTATGTCCTAGTTGCCCATGTATGTATACTAGAACAGCGCTGTTGCCTTTAGGGGACAACCATGGGACCAGTCACCCTCACCCTCTTGACCTGAGGGTGTGTGCATTGTGCACATTTTCCTGATTCGAAGGTGTGTGCATTGTGTACAATCCCTTGTGAGCAATGTACCCCTTAGTGGACATATTTTCCCCTGCCAATGTTAAGAGGGCAATTTTTGCCCCTACACATGCATGCACACATCTGTACACACTGTCATGCACACATCTGTACACACTGTTACAGCATCTCCTATACTATGCTCGCTGCATTGATTCCAGGCACGACCCAGCCTCGTTAACCACCCGTTGCCTATGGGATTCACTAGGAGACAAAGTCTATAGTAATATGTATTACTCTGTTAGTATGCTGTCATACTGATCTTTATTGTATATATGCTTACATCTGTTTGTCAGCTGGCGTCTACCATGGAAACTAGGAACACCCCGGGTCTCCAACTAAACAAGCCTAATTGGACGGGTGCTCACCAGCTTATTCTCTGATTGGCTCTCGCCGCGTAGTGGGAGGGACCTTTCCGTGGTGGCGTCTGCTATTTAAATCACTGTCAGCGGCATGCGTGTACCCGCTTCTGAAGACGTGAAAGAAACGAAACGTACGTAGAGCGGACACACGCAAGCCGGCACGCACTTCCGGGATAACCAGTGGACCACAGCTGATCACACGGTGGAACGCACGCCGTTCCTCAGGCTGGCGTGGATCGCCCCAAGTGCTGTGCTGGGAGGCTTGCTACGCTTACTAGCTGCCTACCTGCTCTCATTTTGCTTTTTATTATTTTGAATCGGAATCCTTTTCCCAGTTTGATGACTTTTTATAATTTTTAATCTTGTATATACATTTTACTTTGGTACATGCCAGCATCGCGGCGGTACCATTAATAAAACCACCCCTGTTTGGAACTACTACCCTATGAGAAGTCCCTTTTTATTTTTTCCCCTTGGAGGAAGTTGAACATCAACAGGCCCGGTATTGACCACACCAGCAAAATACATCCGGACAACCCGAAAAGGCGAGGTATCTGGAAATCATCACTTTATGCACTTTACCCCTGCAGGGGTGAGTGCCTCTGGTGAGTGGGGGCCCAAAGGGGGAGCACCGGACCACTGCGAGAAGTCACATGAATTGTTGACTGTGAACACACTGTGATTGGATGCACATAGTCACGAACTACTATATGCTTACTTTGTGTATTTACATAGTTTAACACCTATGGACTACTAATCAATTTATTATTTTTTGTATTTTTTGTATACCTTAATTTATTTTTTGTACACTTTTTGTACACTTTATTGCGTATATTTACATTTTGTTCACTGGAACATTTACATTTTGTTCACTGGATTATTTATTTGGTACTTCTGTGTACCCTCAGATGATTTCACTGGACTGTGGATCTGGAATCTCTGTGTACACTTAGCCCATTGCACTTGATTGTTGTACACCGGCTTTGATTGCCAGCGGCGAGGCTGCTTTACATATTTATATACTTATACATATACACATATATCATTTGCACTTTATTGTATTATTGTTCTGTTATGGACCCATGATATTTTGATTGTTAGTCATATTTTGTATAATACATCACTCTGTTATATAGCATAGTGCTCGGGTTCTCTCTGAGCACTTCACTGAGGCACTTTTACCTTTTTCCACACCTAGACCTATTTGAGGTAGCTCCATTGGGTCTGATAAAAGTTCATTTAGTACCAATTTTCTGGTACGTATAGCCTCCAGTTGAGACAGCGCCACCACCCCCCACACCTTCTACATATTCTCTCTGTGTCCCCTAGGGGATTACATACCGGGGGGGCTGCAGTCTCATTCTCTACATATATATATATATATATTCCCCATTCTCTGATTTTCATTTATACACACATCCCATTCTTTGCCATTTATCTCCATCTACTGGTTCTCTAAGCGCGGTTCCCCACTTTACTAGATTCATAAAGCACTTACACCGTTTTTTTGGTAGATGCACGGCGTAAGTGCAGATTTGCGCCGGCGGATCGCTGCGCCTTACCCAGAGAACCATATTACGCCTCCAAATAGACTTCATCGCCTCGGTGTAACCTTTCCACGCCGGCGCGGCGTTGGTGCAGATTTACGCTGTTCCGATCTGGCGTGGCCATGGTTTTTTTGTTTTAAATATGCAAATTAGGTTTTTGGGCCGATTCATAAACTTAAGCTTGACCGGCGCAGGCTACTCCCGGTGAGCGGAGCTGAAATTTCCGGTGCAAAGTTACCCCTCATAAAAGCAGGGGTAACTTTGCACCAAACTTGCAGAGGTCAGCTGGAGAGCAGCTAAAGCAGCAGCGTTACAGACGACCTGAGCAACAACACTTGCTGGACAACACATAGAGGCGGTCCCCATGTTGGGAGAGGCCCTCAATAATTACAGCCCTCTCCTCTGGGCTGAAATTGGTCATCTGCCCACCTGAGGATTCCTCATCAGCCATAACTGCCCCACCACAATGCAAACGACCTAGCTTAGAAAAAAAAAAGCTTCAGTACATTTGCACCTGCAGGGCGGAAGTCTGGGCTGATTCATGGACTGGGCTTTGGTAGTGGGTCGGCGTAGCTCAGGGATCACGCCGGGGCGCAGTTCTGAGCATGTGCAGATTGGGGCATTTACCCCTGGATGTCACTGAGCATGTGCGGTCTAAGATGCGCCCCGGCGTGACCCCTGCCCCACGGTCGGCACTTCATTAGCATAGGGTGACTCCCAGTTGGCCTTACCCCGCCTTACGCCGTCTAAAATCCGCCCCGCTGGGGCATCGTAGACAAAAAAAGTTTCTTGAATCACCTAACTGCCTCTCCGCGCTGGACCGGTGTAGTCTAAAAATGATGCACCACGCCGGTGCAAATCTGCACCATTGTATATGAATCTGCCCCACAGTCTTTTTAACTTTGGTTTCACTTTAAAAACTCATCTGCTCTGTAATCACACAGGTGTATGAGGAGATCACAGGCAGCCCCTCCCTCTTCTACTCAGATCTCAAGTGTTCTCAGAGGAAAAACTTCTCATCTATTCTCATTCTGAGAACAAATGTTCTCAGCTTCATAAACAGGGTGCCAGAGGAGAAGATTTTTTTCTGAGAATTGCTGAGAACTGAAATGAGATAAATTATCACCGTTTGATAAACGTACACCTATGTGTTTATCAGATGATGGGGGATCTAGGTGGAGCCTCCGTACTGCTCTCTCCTTTACAATAAAGTCTCCTCTTACCCGGTGATGTGAGGGGCGGCTGATTGTCCATCATGACGTCCTTGTAGAGATCCTTGTGTCCTTCTAAATACTCCCACTCCTCCATGGAGAAATAGACAGTGACATCCTGACACCTTATAGGAACCTGACACACACAATAATACAGTCACCATCCAGACACATCCCTTGTCTGTTACTGGATAATGTCCCAGAATTCCCGGCACCGCTCACCTCTCCTCCATCATCTCTCTGGTGACTTCTAGAATCTTCTTTGTATTTCTCTATTCTATCAGGGAGGGAGGAGGAGGCAATGTGATGGTCATATGATCTCCAGTAAATGTGTATATAGACTGTGCTGCCAAAAATATAAATAAAGATTATTAAACAGTTTATCACATGTAAAAAATAAAGAAATGAATGACACCAGAAAACACAACTAATGTCCAATGTATCAAAAAGTCCCCTTCAAATATTAGTTGCTTGAAAAACAAGAGGTAGGTGAACAGGTGCTGTGCCATTAGTAACAGATAAACACGTGACCACTTCCAGGTGACCCCACATGGATGACACTCACCACAATGGATGGATCTTCTATTACTAGATAGGTCTCACTGCCCTTATGGTTGGACCCGCTGTGTATCTTGTCACCAACTTGTCCAATCACATGTACCTGGATGTGATTTCTTCCAATGCCATACACTGCCACTCCCCCCACTAATAAAAGTGGTATAATCCAATTAGTGTAGACCAGCGGTCTCCAAACTGTGGCCTGGGGGCTGCATGAGGCACTTTGCTTGCCTTTATCTGGGCCTTGCGGCACTATTCCATCCACTGACACTAACTATGGGGTATTATTTATCTCCCTGACACCAACAATTGGGCACTATCTCTTCTATTGATCTAAACAATGTGGCACTAATCATTTCATTGATATGAACAATGGGGCACAGTTCCTTCCACTGACACTAATGATAGGACACAGTTCCTCCTACTGACACCAACGATGGGGCATTGTTTACTTCCACTGGCCTCTCTAAAGTCTAAACTGGCCCTTTGTTTAGGAAGTTTGGAGACCCCTGATATAGACTGATGAGGTGAGAAGGTGATTGGTGGGAAAGGTGACACATCTCCAAAATGGTGTTTTCCGGCCCTGTAAGTTGAGAAATGTTCTGACCCTGAAGGGGTTAATCTAGGTCTCCACACTATATATGTGTGTATCATCATCTGCTGGAGATAAAAGACGTCACAGTGACTATGGAGGAAGAGGACGGACATGACGGGGTTACTGGGTGTAAATAGAAAATAAGATCTTATTACCTCCTCTGCTGCCTCTTCCAGAAACATCTCCTCTCTTTTTCCTCCCGACTCACCTCTCACCCGCAACTTCCTATGTGTAGCCGACATCACTTCCTGTCTACAGACTTCCTGATAGAAGTGAGATCACCATCTTGTGGAGCTCAGAGGAACTGCAGTCCTGAGAAATATATTGAAGTGGCCTTGTGCAGTGTGTTTGTATTGTATATCCTTATAGATGGGTCATCTCCACTCCCACCAAGGGGGATAGAAATATATTACTGACTAGTCTATCCTTAATCAGCCAGGGATCCTCCAAAGGTTTTTAGGGGTTCCCTGTGAATTGATACATTTCTGTCTTTCAGTAACAACAATTTCATGATAATGTAAAAATGTCCTTCTTTCACTGATCACTGATATGAGGGGATCCTTCTCCCATCGGTCACCAATAAGAGCCCATTCACACAGGGGCAACACAACTTCAAGCACGACTTTGGGAGGCAACTTGGACACAACTTGAGTATGAATCATCAGGCAGCTTCAAGTCGCATCCTGAACAGGAGGCTTTCCAGTGGCCAATCAAACAACAATCAGCTCTGTGGGAGGGAGGGGGGAAGGGGTTTGCCTGAGAAATGTATGTTATCTTACTGTATTGTTGCTTCAGTTAAGACAGTGATCCGACTTCTGAGGCGACTTCCATTGAAATCAATGGGTACTAGTTGCCTAGAAGTCGGATTGAAGTAGTACAGGAACCTTTTCTGAAGTCACAGCGACTTCAGTAGTGTACATTAAGACGGCTCCCATTCACTTCCATTCATTTTCTCGACCGTGCGACTTGGGGTGACTTGAAGTCGGATCCCAGGTCGCCCCAGTGTGAACCGGCTCTAAGGGAACAATAAACAGATCACTTGTTTGGTTTTGTTTGGGTTTGGACTGAATTTGCCCTGTTTGGGGGTGAGATAATGGCTGCACTAAATTGGTATTTGGTATACAGCCAAGTTGAATTTCTCTCCTCCCTGAGTGTGTATGAAGAGGCGGAGCTCTGAGTGTGTATGAAGAGGCGGATCCCTGAGTGTGTATGAAGAGGCGGAGCTCCTGAGTGTGTATGAAGAGGTGGATCCCTGAGTGTGTATGAAGAGGCGGAGCCCCGAGTGTGTATGAATAGGTGGAGTTCCTGAGTGTGTATGAAGAGGCGGAGCTCCTGAGTGTGTATGAAGAGGCGGAGCTCCTGAGTGTGTATGAAGAGGCGGAGCTCCTGAGTGTGTATGAAGAGGTGGAGTCCTGAGTGTATATGAAGAGGCGGAGCCCTGAGTGTGTATGAAGAGGCGGAGCTCCTGAGTGTGTATGAAGAGGCGGAGCCCTGAGTGTGTATGAAGAGGCGGAGCTCTGAGTGTGTATGAAGAGGCGGAGCTCCTGAGTGTATGAAGAGGCGGAGCTCCTGAGTGTGTATGAAGAGGCGGAGATCATGAGTGTGTATGAAGAGGCGGAGCTCCTGCTGGAACAGCGGTCGGAGGAGGAAGCCGAGTCTAGGAGGGAGACTGACAGAAACCGCAGCAGACTTGCAGGAGTGAGCGAGGAGGATCCATCGGAGGTGAGGAGAGTGGGAAGGATGTTGGTGACTCTGGTAGATGAAAAGCTGGGAGTCATATTGCTCTGGTGAGTGGGGAAGCACTACTAAGGGGGCGCCCTCACATCACGTGTGTAAGAGGTGGAAGAAGGCGTGGCTACACTACAGCTGGCACAGTTTGGAGCACCGAGAACTTTCACATCTTATCAACTTTTCATTGATTGGTGGATTTTTCTGAACACTAAATTGAGCAAAAAATATTGTATGATTACATGAATTTGCACAGATTTTTCGTTTATTTATTATAGCAGCAAATATTAGAAGATCAAAGAAGTAGGCACGAAGCGGAAGCAGCTTTTAGCAGCTGCAGGGAGAGACGCACAGGAGATCAGTTCTTATAATTGCCCCCCATCCCCCACCACACTGATCACATGCTCCTGTCCACCATGATTCCTCCTGCTGTCCTCTCTTATCTGTGGGGACACACGACTCTCCTCTCACATGGAGTGCAGAGCGGCGCTGTCACTTTCCTTCAGTTTAGGTGCGGAAAACTGCAGACATGCTGCATAACCCCACACAGCTCCGCCCCGCACATCACACACGGGTTTGGGTGTGAACCAGACATAGAAAACAATTGTTATCTATGTGTCTTGCACAGATGTGCATTTCCCTAGTGCAGAACAAGGCAGATCTCTGCAGATGGTGAGAATAATGACCCCGAACTCTAAACTGATGACCTGTAAAGACTTTTATAGTGTCACCGATGAGAAATGTTTCATATCACAGATTTTCATCATTACACCGACACACACTCTTTATTTTTCTTCATTCAATAAAACTTTTTATTATAATGTTACTTATAACAAGATTGCAGTCATAGAATCAGGGAATAGTAAAGGAAGAAATCCGATTGGTCAGGAAAATGACGTGTCTGGAATGTGGAGGCGGAGTCATTATTAATTTGTGTACAATACAATACACAACGTGTTACATTATTATAACAAAGTATTGTAGAAAAGATCACACCATAGAAAATGGGGGAAAGGAGAAAATAAACCCGGATATGAAGGTGACATTTGTGTACGAGGAACACCTTAACAATTACCACCATTTTATTCTCCAGGGCCTCTGCTTTCAGAAAATATATGTTTGGGGGTTTTATCTAATCTTCAGGCCCAAAATCTGCATTTTACCATGTGTGCAAAAATAATGGGAAACCAGCTCTGGCAGTGAAAGGGTTAATGTGAGCTAGATGGGATCACTCTGCTGTGGTCACACTCTAATCATTAGAGCTCCCCCTAGCTGCAGCCTGGTAATAACATTGCTAGGAGGTCTATTCATTTATCTGCTCCATACTTCCCATCTTTATATAAACTTCTCCTGACATTTAGGGGTCTGGTCATAAATAATTGTACAGCAATTTTCCGGGTGAAAATACATGTACATTCCTTCTGTGTGAATGAGGGGAAAATGGAGTTTAATTGGCTATTTGCTGGTCGAATAATTTCCATTGATTTAAAATAGAAAATACTACATTTGCCACTAGCTGGAGATAATTGCTATTATACTTAGCGCCATCTAAAGCAACAACATAGGATTTCTCATTTTAATTCAATGGTTAGTCTAATAGTGTTGTCTTATTGAAGTTATATCCTTCAGTGTGTACTGTACTGATAAGTGTATGAGTATGATCTCAGGTATTAGTATGAAGACATGTCTGATAAAGGGAAATAAGACGTCTGTTTTTCAAAGAATTTATTGGACTAATGTGACAATCATTCATCCAGCTGTTACAATTTCTGGTGATCTAACACAGTGATTTCCTATGATCATCAGCTCCATCTAGTGGCCATAATCGGGTATTTTTCCTGAAATACCTCAATTAGTGCAATACTGCATTATGGTCACTAGATGGAGTCAAGGAAATCAGAGTATGAAATAAAATACGGCCAATATTCATCACAGCTGGGTGAATGCCGGTCATAACCGTTCAACTATTTTTTTTTTAAACAGACCTCTAAGTGTTTGTGAAATCTTCCACCACAAAATGTACTCAGCCAATGAGAGGGAATGACTCCATTTTTATTATTCTACTGCTATCAATGGCCAACACGGTACAACACTTCATCCATGTCTTTGGTGATCTCTATCTCCTTATGAAGTGTTTCTTACATGATAAAGATCAGCCATGGAGTATATCTGAGGTGTATATCAGGGTGTGCTTCTTCCCCACATGAGAGCTCTGATGTCCAGCAACATTCATATACAAGACATTTCCCGCACTCAAGGCACTAACACCTCAAGGGTTGTGTGGGATCCCTGATGTACAGGAAAACAGGACTTCAGTGAGGAACATTTCACTCACTCAGGACAGGAATACGGCTTCTCCCCCGTGTGAGATCTCTGATGTGTGTAAAGATTGGACTTCTGTGAAAAACATTTTCCACACTCAGGACAGGAATACGGCTTCTCCCCCGTGTGAGATCTCTGATGTGTGTAAAGATTGGACTTCACTGAAAAAAATTTCCCGCACTCAGGACAGGAATATGGCTTCTCCCCCGTGTGAGATCTCTGATGTGTGGAAAGATCGGACTTCTGTGAAAAACATTTCCTGCATTCAGGACAGGAATATGGCTTCTCCCCTGTGTGAGATCTCTGATGTATGTAAAGACTGGACGTTTTTGAAAAACATTTCCCACACTCAGGACAGGAATACGGCTTTTCCCCTGTGTGAGATCTCTGATGTATGACAAGGTCTGATTTTTGTATAAAGCATTTCCCACACTCAGCACAGGAATATGGCTTCTCCCCCATGTGAGATCTCTGATGTGTGTCAAGACTGTACACCACTGAAAAACATTTCCCGCACTCAGGACAGGAATACGGCTTCTCCCCGGTGTGAGATCTTTTCTGCCTGTTAAGTTTGGATTTAGAAGGGAAACACTTCCCGCACTCAGGACAGGAATACGGCTTCTCTGTTGGAAGGACGGCACCGTCCCTCACAGTCTGAGGTTCCTCAGGATAAGAGGAATACGATGGTCCGGCACTGTCCCACACAGTCGGAGGTTCCTCAGGATAAGAGGAATACGATGGTCCGGCACCGTCCCGCACAGTCTGAGGTTCCTCAGGATAAGAGGAATACGATGGTCCGGCACCGTCCCGCACAGTCTGAGGTTCCTCAGGACAAGAGGAATACGATGGTCCATCTACACTGTGTGGTGCCGGATGGATATTTGAGGTAGTCGGTTTTTCTCCTGGACTATACTGTGTGATGTCCTCATCTTGTACTTTACAGTCTGGAGACAAAGTGAGACAATCCTCTGAGGTTTTCCTCATCTCCCGTCCATCTACTAAAATAGAAATACAAAGATTATTACTAGACATGAGCCGATTGGTTCCCCTAAACCAGGACTCCACCCACATCAGGAAGCTTTGTCTCTGGGGATCTTACAATTCCCCCCTCAAGGTAACTAGTAAATGGCTCCTCTGTAGGGCGGCAACTAATGATTATTTTCAGAATTGATTAGTTGGCTGATTATTGTTTTGATTAATTGGATAAAACCCTGAAAAAAAGTTTGGTGTATAATGGAGTTAATATTCTTGAATCTCTATATACAGCGGTAAATATAAATCTCCAGATATATAGTTGGATATTTAATCCACTCTGAGAATAACAGACAGATAGATGTATTATTAGAGGGGGAATCTGCTACATATCACAATCAGAGAACAACATTAATAAAATATAAAAAGAGGTAAAACGCTGTTTTGCAGATGATCAGACAGGAGTGTAATATAATATGATGGGTGACAGGCTCCCTTGTCATAGACAGGTAGGTGGGTACAAGCTCCCTGCACCCAATGTCACTTATGCTGGCCGTACACAAACTCATTTTTCTTTCACAAAAACATTCATCCAATTTTCTAACCATTAGTGGGTCAAATCGGCGTTCATTTTCCACCACAGTGACGGGAAATTTGGAAGGAGCAGAACAGAAAACTTTTCTCCATAGAACAAATTCTCACATGGTGGGTGTGGTTTTTACTCAGAAGTTACATTCATTTTATAATTGAATGGTAAAAGAAAGTGGAATTTTCTATCTACACTCGTCCTTTCATCGAATGTACAAATCATTTTCATACAAATATTTGTGTGAATATTCTCCTCCAATAATAGATCCGTGTATGACCAGCATAGGACATTTATAGCAGCAGCACGATTTTATTTCATCATCTGTTATGATGGGGATAAAAAATATTCCTTTATAGTACAAAAACATCAGATAATCACTACTATAAGGGGTTCATTTATACTGTGTGTGACGAGACCCTTTGCTCGCCCGGTTCTGCTCTCCCGACACTCCTCTGCTACTAGTGAGTCAGCTTGCAGATTGCAACGTCTGATGGTCCAGTCATCCAAGGTTCCGGGATTCGAACTGCAGCTATGTGCCGTTCAGACCCATTAAGAACACACACCAGGCAGGCTGTATGTATGTTCAAACAGGACTCACTTTAATGGCAGCATTCTGCTGGTTATATACAGTTTACAAGCTTATCATCAATCAAAGAACAATGAAGCAATCAGAATAATTAACCTGAACCAATTATCTAATCATTTAGCCTGACGAGGTGACTAGGCGTCTCGTCTGCAATTCCCCACTATACAATACACATACAATGAACTTCAATCACATTCTAAAAGTCATTTAGTGGAGGTAATTATCTCCCAGAGACGTCCCGTCTCTGACAACAGCTATTAACCTGCAGAACACAATAAAAGGTATTTCGCAAGCCGGCTCCACTTAGCATTTCAATAGCCTGAGCTAAGCATTGAAGGGTCATTGTCTATTGACCTAGTCAGGACAAACTAAACCACTTGTAATGTGTCCAGTATCTCCTGCAATGAACTGTCAGTAATGTCCCATCTTCTGAAATACATGAATTAGGATTTCAAGTAGAAACACTGCAGTACTCCAAGGTCCATGACATTACTTCCCCTGGGAAACAGTCCAACAGCCGCAGTGGGTCCCAAACGGGTCAACTCGAGGATGTTGGAAAAGTAGTCTTAAGGTTCCAGGACTGTCTGCTGGGATGACCCATCTGCCTTCCTGTTTTGAGTTCCTGGCCCATAATCGGACTGCAAGAGGCTCGCATTCAGTCCTCTCCAAAAGCCCTTGTCCCGGCTAGGCCTGTCACACATCTCCCCCTTTGGCAGGAGACTAACACTGGGAGAGACCCCAATTCCGGTACCCACCCAGTACCCCAGAAAACTTGTCCCAAACAGAGCATTACTCACCCAGCCAATCTCTGCCTCTCTCAGAGAACACGCCTGCCGCTGGGGGGAGGCCTGGACTGGCCCTTCTCCCTGGAGTCCTTTCAGCCACTGGAGAGAAGACAGGGTGGCTGGGCTCAGTTCATCATGCTATTGGGGATCTGGGCCAACTGGCCCAGATGCTAGGTGAAAATCCCCCGGTGCTTGCAAAGCAAAGCCGACATCCTCCTGTCTCAGTGCCGCACCATTTTCTGGGGTTGTGTCAGTGGAGATCGGAGTCCCATCCACTACCACAGGAATCCCCTCTTCTGTTAGTTGAGAGCAGAGGCCCGGGGCACTCTGCTCTGTTGCCAGCTCTTCCGCTGGGCTGCTGTGAGTGGAGACCACAGTCCCATCCACCGATATCCGCTCGAGCTGTAGTTGTGTGCAGCAGCCAGTAGCATCCTGCCCTGCTGCCAGTGATTCAGCTGGGAGTAACAGCTTTACTACCTCAGCTTGTTGCTGGGGAGGGGGGCCAACTGCCCCAGCTCCCTGGAACTCCACAGTTGGTTCTGGTGCTGGGCAGAGATTGCTAGCACTCTGCCCTGTTGCCAGCACTTCTGCTTTGGGAATGGCAAGCTCCCAATTTTCCACTGCTGATTCATCAGCCAGGATTTCAGCGTTGTCAGCTGATATGTCCTCATAGTCCCAGGCAAAGGGAGCCCCACCCTGCTGCTGAGCGGAGTCTAGCAGCTGTTTGTAGGCGATTTCCAGCTCCCATTCCTGAACGGCCAGGAATTCCAAATCTTCCTGTAACCAGTGCACTTCCGAGACATTCAGTCTTCGCTCTCTGTGCTCCATTATTTCCTCCAAACGCCACTCCCGATCGCTCCCAAAGTCGGGATCACTGGACATCCTCCAATACAACAATCCCAGGCCATCATAGCCAAAGCCTTCCGTGGGGCTGTCATTCGTTGACCACGGGCACTCTTGGACTACATACCACGGGAGGGCTCTGTAGCTCTCGTCCAACCGCATCTCTGCCCGGATCAGCCTGCTTAACTCTGCTGTCCACTCCTGCTTTGGTTGTTCCCCCAATAACAGCATTCGTACTTCATACTGTGACCAGTACCTTACATGGATGGAGGGGAGAGCTTTTCCCTGGTGTCGCTGCTCACGGGCTATCGCTTCTTTCCAGAGTTCGCAGCGGATTGAATCAGACCATCCAAGCAGGACCTCCTCTGATACTGGTCCTCTGTGCTGTATCTGCTTCTCTTGCAACCTCTTTCTGAATTCCTCTTCCATGGTTACTGGTATCTGTACCTCTCCTCTTCTTTCATTTGGTGCTGCTTCTTTAGGCGTTGTCACCGATTGCCGTATTTCTGCAATTCTCAGCTCATGTTGCCGCTCTCGTTCTCTCTGTTGCCGCTCTCGTTCTCTCTGTTCCTGCAGCTGGATGTCTCTAATGGTATTCTGTATGACGGTCTCTGATGGGTTAGTACCATATACTGCCAACCGTTGTCGAACTCATTGCTGGAACAAGTCTTCAACTGACCGGGGTCCTGCATCACCATCCCTCTGATCCATCTCGGCTAGCTCACTGATCAGTGTGGTCTTGTTCTTTGTCCCACCGGTCCCTCCACGGCTCTCAAGCAAGTCTTTTAGCATGGTTCTCCTGCAGGCTGCATAGCCGGTCATTCATGGTGGTGGTTTGGAGTTGTCCCAGTAACTGGAGAGCAAATCCCACCGCTGCCAACCAATGTGACGAGACCCTTTGCTCGCCCGGTTCTGCTCTCCCGACACTCCTCTGCTACTAGTGAGTCAGCTTGCAGATTGCAACGTCTGATGGTTCGGTCATCCAAGGTTCCGGGATCCGAACTACAGCTATGTGCCGTTCAGACCCATTAAGAACACACACCAGGCAGGCTGTATGTATGTTCAAACAGGACTCACTTTAATGGCAGCATTCTGCTGGTTATATACAGTTTACAAGCTTATCATCAATCAAAGAACAAAGAAGCAATCAGAATAATTAACCTGAGCCAATTATCTAATCATTTAGCCTGACGAGGTGACTAGGCGTCTCGTCTGCAATTCCCCACTATACAATACACATACAATGAACTTCAATCACATTCTAAAAGTCATTTAGTGGAGGTAATTATCTCCCAGAGACGTCCCGTCTCTGACAACAGCTATTAACCTGCAGAACACAATAAAAGGTATTTCGATGGGCCCCCCCATCTCAGCACTTTTGGCTCCTCCTGCCTTCAGAGTGTCCCTATAGAAAGCCACAAAGTATAGTATAGACTGCCCCTATAGGAAGCCAAAAAGTATAGTATAGAGTTCCCCTATAGGAAGGTACAAAGTATAGTATAGAGTTCCCCTATAGGAAGGTACAAAGTATAGTATAGAGTTCCCCTATAGGAAGGTACAAAGTATAGTATAGAGTTCCCCTATAGGAAGGTACAAAGTATAGTATAGAGTTCCCCTATAGGACGGTACAAAGTATAGTATAGAGTTCCCCTATAGGAAGGTACAAAGTATAGTATAGAGTTCCCCTATAGGAAGGTACAAAGTATAATATAGAGTTCCCCTATAGGAAGATACAAAGTATAGTATAGAGTTCTCTTATAGGAAGGTACAAAGTATAGTATAGAGTTCTCTTATAATAAGATTTAAAAAAACTTCGGCCTTTAGAATCACTTGCTTCCTTCTCTTACCTGGGACTACATGTCCCATGAGGCATTGCTCCTCACTCAGTCAAGTTCTCAGACATTTACTGACATGTATGGATGGTGTACTGAGCTGTATTTTCTGATATGTAAGGAAATAATGCATTCTGTATGCAGACCAGTTAATCGACTGACCAAGTAATTGTTTATGGCAATAGTTGACAACCATTTTCATAATCGATTATGACGATTAGCTGTTTCAGCCCTACATCTCTGATCTCCTACCAGATCATTTCTTTATTCATGGACCTTAGTCAGAGAGTGAGGAAACAACGAGAACTGTCTTTTATAGGAGTGACAGTGATGAGGGGATTATAGGATGAGTGTCCCCTCCCCCCTCTATCACTCATTGCCATCTTTCCAACACAAGAAGTCCTGCACTTCCTTATTTAGTCCATGATTTAGTCATGAATAACACAGGGGCTGAGCCCCACCAGAGGTCAGAGAGTGAGGATGGGGGGAGAACAACCAAGATGAAGACTGAGCTGATCCTGAAGACCTCCATCATTGGGTTATTGACTCCTCCCCCTCATTATCACTTTCTGTTTAGGGTTCGAAACTTTGAGGATTTTTATCACATTATTATTAAAATGTAAAAGTCTGTGCTCCAATCAAATCATCAGATATATAATGTCCAGCTGGTAGTAAATGGGTGCAAAAGAGGTAAGGCCTATGTAATGTACAACTTATTATACAAGAATCAACAGTTAGGACTATATAGTATCAGAATGATGTACAACATAGAGTATATAGTGCAGGGGTCAGGAGTATGTAATGTACAACATAGAGTATATAGTGCAGGGGTCAGGAGTATGTAATGTACAATATAGAGTATACAGTGCAAGGGTCAGGACTCATAATATTGGTATTCAGTAATCAGTGGCGGATGAAATGTTTACATGAGACAAGTTGCAGAGATCCCACACCGCTGCCTCCCATCTCCTGAGACTGCACTCAGTGACTTGGGTCTGAGACTATACAGACATATCCCTCCACCCGGCACAGCCAGCAGACAACAGAACAAGTAATCCTGGGAGAATTGTTCTGTCAGAGATCTTGCCATACTCTGGTATGGGGCAGAAGATCCAAAGCACATACCCAAGGTGCCTAGGTCTAGTAACGTCTATGCTGAAAACAGGGCTGGGGGCGTGGCTTGGATATGGCCGTGTGAAGCTGTGTTTCATCTGAGCTCCCGGCCTGAGCCTTCCTCCGCCGGCTACCAGGCCATCAAAACAGGCATGCAATCTTCCAAAAAACAGGGAAGGAGAGTGCACACCCGAGTGACCCGATCTGGCGCATTTGCGGGCGACTTACACCGCTATTTCCCGACCCAACAGCAGATCTCTCCCGGGGCCCGAGCTACGACGCCACGAGGCACAGTAAGAGTCCCATTGGCACTGAACCAGGAGCGGAGTGAGGGAGTCTCCTCGTCGGACACCCGGAAGCCAACGGAACCAAGGGACAGACAGGCGTCAACACAACCCACAGATAGGGACACCATGGATTCCCCGTCGCAGTCCCCGGAACACCCACAGACAGACCAGGATATTCGGGCCCTCCTGCGGGCCCTACCCACGAGAACGGATATCGAGGCCCTTATCCTCAAACTGGAGGAGACCCACCGCCGGGAATTCCAGGAGGTGAGAGAAGAGGTTACCACGATAGCGGAGCGAGTGACCACAGGAGAGACATCACTTACCGCACTGGAGCTGAGAGTCGCAGACCTTGAGAGATCCAGGGACCAACACAGGGACGCAGCGGTTACCCTCCAGCTCCACCTGGAGGAAGTGGAAGACCGTAGTCACCGCAATAATTTGCGGATACGTGGAATACCGGAGACCGTGGAGGCGGAGACCCTGGAAGAGAGGCTACAAGAGCTGTTCCGCACGGTGCTAGATGAGCCGACGGTGCTGGTGGAGCTCGACAGAGCGCACAGGGCCTTAGGCCCGAGACCAACAGACCCAGCCAGGCCGCGCGACGTAATCTGTAGACTCCTACGATTCGCCCAGAAAGAGCGAATCCTGCGCAACGCATGGGATAGCAGAGACGGACTCCTGGAAGACGCACAGGTCAAGATCCTCCCGGATCTCTCGAGAGCCACCTTGAGACGTAGGGCCATGCTACGCCCTGTCCTGGATCTGGCGAGACGGAAGGGTTTCACCTATAGATGGGGCTACCCGCTGTCGGTCTCCTTCCGGAGGGAGGGCTCAGCCTTCACCCTGCAGACTCCAGCGGATCTCCCGGCCCTCTTCGGATTCATGGAAGCGGAACGGATAGAAGTCCCCGACTGGCTCCAGCTGCAACCACGCTCCGTCGGCAGGTCTGGCCCTTCCACCTACAGAATGGCAGCACAACCCAGGCAGCAGAGAGGCGGCAGACGAAGACAGCGAGTGCCGTCCGGGGAGGAGAGACGTGAGTAGGCCTTTGGCCAGCACCCCATGATCTTACCAATTCGTTACACCCCGTCTGACTCCCACCCTGTCCCCCACAGGCCTTATACGACCCCCGGATACCGGGCGAGCAGACAGAGGAACCTCTGTTTGCTATATTTTGCTAACACGCCCCCACCGTACCCCCCTCACCCTGCATACCAGGCTCCCACCTCTCCTGCTGGAGACTAGAGAGGGGTGAGCCCCCGGGTCATACAGTTCAGGAATCAGCGATTTATGCTGAAGCCCCGAGCTGGGTGTTGCTATGGGCCCCCGCGTTGTTAGGACGCGCCCTAACAGGTGACATTCCTGAGCTCTGGTACCCCCTGTTGTACTTGGGTTCTTATTTACTCCGTTGGGACTTATGGAGCTCAGGACCCAGACTACCACCACCCCCGAAACTCTGTGAATCCCTGATCCGAGTGATCCTGTCCGTGAGGGTTTTGTGGCAGAATATACAGCAAGAAGGACACGCTCGCAGGACAAGAGTGATGGGCGAGACATTTTACTAGACGGGAGGGGGGGCGGGGGATAGTGAGACCCCTACTGGTCTTACAGAGGGCTCTGATGTGTATGGTCCAGGAGAGGGCGGGGGAGGCTGAGAATGATGAGGGTTGCTGAATGATGTTTCCCACGTAAGATCTGGGGGGGACTAATGGATGGTCAGACCCTATTTTTTGGCCGTACAGACCGGAAGCCCCTTGCATAACTGAGGGGCTCCGAGGTAGCAATGCCGGGTCTAGCAATGTTATTAAAGATTATAAATGTTACAAATGCTATGTTTTAGCTCTGATATTACTAAATTGCACTGTTTTGTTTGATTGTTTTGCCGACATTTGATCCAACTTTAAATACTGGCCGGAGGGGGTTGGTAGGGCCGGTGGGCTCGCTCCGCAGGCTCTGTTCAACCAACCACCCACATAGGACCGTGCTCAATATCCAGGGTTTACCTGGAGAGCGCTTTAGCCCGTTCGGCTAAATTAGACCTCTTACTTTGTGCCGCACACCCTAGTAGCGGCCTACTGCCCTAAGCTTTCTCTTTCGGGAGCAGTAGCCTATCTCTCTCTACTTGGATCTTAATCTCTTCCCCTCCCCATCCCATTTGATCCGGGGCCCGAGTGGTTACTTTTTTACCGCCCTACGGCCCCTCCTCCTCCCCCTCTTTAACCCCCGTTTTTTCTTTTTTACATATCCGCGGACATGGACGAACTAACAATTGTATCACTCAATGCCAAGGGCCTAAATATCCCTGAGAAGAGGAGGATGCTCTTGAATGACATGCGCCGCCTGCGAGCGGACGTTATCCTCCTACAAGAGACGCACTTTAAGGGGAATCAATACCCTATGCTAAAAAACAAATATTACCCCATAGTCCACCATTCGACGTACAAGCTGTCCAAGTCCAGGGGAGTATCCATACTGATCTCTGCGAGAGTGCCGTGGACGCACGGTGACGTGAAACTAGACATGGAGGGTCGCTTTATATTCTTAAAAGGTAAAATAGGAGAGACGCGAATTACATTTGCGAACATCTACGCCCCAAACGACCGACAAGACTGGTTCCTGACAAGACATATTAAACAACTGACCAATTTTGTAGAGGGACAACTGGTGGTAGGGGGCGACTTGAACATTCCTTTGTCACCTCATGAAGACACCTCCTCAGGGGTGTCCTCGACCTCTGGGCCCTGCGGAAAAACATCCAGACACTGCTACACTCCAATCAATTGTTGGATGCCTGGCGTCTATTTCACCCTGGAGAGAGGGACTATACCTTCTTCTCCAGACCTCACCAATCCTACTCCAGGATTGACTACTTCTTGATCCCACACAGACAATTAGCAGCCGTTAAGGACACCACAATAGGTTCCATCACGTGGTCGGACCACGCTCCGATCAAGCTGGTTTACGCCTTGTCTGAAGGACAATCCGCCCAGAGACACCCATGGCGACTGAACGAATCCCTCTTACAAGACCAAGACACCATGACGGAAGTAGTAAGGGAAATAGGGCACTATTTCAGGGAGAACTCTAATCCAGATAGTAATCCGGAGGTAGTATGGGAGGCCCATAAGGCGGTTGTCAGGGGCATACTTATTAAGCACGGGGCTAGGATAAAGAGAATGAGATCTGAACAGCTGAATACGCTACTTTCTAAACTCCAGACGTTAGAATCACAACATAAACAGGCCCAGACGCCACAACTTGGCATTGACTTGGACACTACCCGCAGACAAGTCACTGAACTACTGCAATTTAAGGCTAAGGCGATGCTTCAGATATGTAGACGTAAAGTATATGAGTCAGGCGATAAATGCGGACGGATGCTTGCCCAAGCTATCCGCGCACAAAACAAATCAGCCTACATACCACATATCATGTCCCGTGGAGGTCGGAAGATCTCAACGCCCCAACACATCTCTCAAGAATTCAGAGACTTCTACCATAATCTATATAACCTACCCACCACTCCCCCGATCCCAGACGCTGACGCGACAGAGACCTACATAACCTCCTCGTCGATGCCGACACTAACCGCAGAGACGAGAGACCTTCTAGAAGGGCCGATCACCCTCTCAGAGCTTACGACTGCAATTGGTACGACCAAGCTGAATAAGGCCCCGGGCCCGGACGGACTAACCACTGCCTATTACAAGACCCTCCTTCCCTCCCTGGGTACCCATTTGGTGACACTTCTTAATAACCTAAGTGACGGGTCGAAACTGCACATCTCCACTCTACAGGCACAAATAGCTGTGATACATAAAGACGGAAAGGACCCGGGACAGTGCGGTAGTTACCGCCCGATCTCGCTGTTGAACACGGACCTTAAATTGTTCACCAAGATAATAGCATCCAGGATCCAACAACATCTCCCAGACCTAATACATCTCGACCAGGTCGGATTTGTCCCAACTAGAGAGGCCAGAGACAACACTGTTAAAGTGTTGAATCTGATCCAGGTAAATACAACAACAAAAAACCCCTGTGTCTTCATAGGGACAGACGCTGAAAAGGCATTCGATAGGGTTAGCTGGCCATTCATGTTCGCCACCCTGCGACATATAGGAATAGGACCAAAAATGATGAACTGGATATCGGCGGTGTACATGAACCCGACAGCTAGAGTTAGAGCAAATGGTACACTGTCGGAGCCATTTCCAATCACCAATGGGACCAGACAGGGATGCCCACTCTCGCCCCTATTATTTGCTCTGTCCCTGGAACCTTTCTTGAGACATGTGAGATTAAACCCAAACATCAGGGGTGTAGAGATAGGGGAAGAACAATTTAAAATATCAGCGTACGCTGACGATATGCTTTTCTCGTTAACGTCACCATCAATATCCCTACCCACCTTAATGGAAGAATTTGAGAGATATGGGCGATTGTCAAATTAAAAAATAAATTTCACAAAATCAGAAGCGATGGGGGTGGGAGTGACCGAGTTACAACTGGCTAGTCTCCGTAGCAGCTTCCCCCTGAAATGGACGAATACGGCCCTGACCTACTTGGGCACGCGCATTCCACCAAAGATCTCCCAAGTATATAAACTACATTTCCCGCCCCTACTTAGATCGGTCCAGACGCTGCTGACACAGTGGAACTCGGGATTCCACTCCTGGTTTGGCAGGAGCAACATCCTCAAGATGACCATACTGCCAAAATTCCTATATCTCCTGCAGGCTCTCCCTATCCACATACCAGCCGACTTTTTCAAGCGAACCCAGACCGCGTTTACGACGTTTCTGTGGGCCGGAAAACGCCCTAGAATTCATAAGACGGTCCTTTCCCTCCCTAAGCTATATGGTGGCATGGCCATGCCAAACATTAGGACCTACTACCACGCAGCACATCTGAACCGCCTTGTAGACTGGTGCAGACACAAGACCACTAAACTGTGGCCGACACTGGAACAATTACAGTGTGAGTCCCCTTTAGACCGAGCGCCGTGGTGTCAAGCGGCAATACGGAAACCATCTAAAAACCACCCGTTGATAGGGACCACCATTAAAGTCTGCGCTAGACTTCTGACACAATCGCATCTCTCGTCGGGGATCTCACCGCTACGGCCAATACTAGGGAACCCCTCTTTTGAGCCGGGCATGCGGGACGCAAAATTCTCCGCCTTGAGAGACGCTGGCCTATTTCAGGCCTCTCACTTCAGTGTGGCGGGCCGGTGGAGAACACCGATAGAACTCACGGACCCAACGGGTCAATTTCAGCTGGACTTCCTGCATGCGCAACAACTTAGCCATTTTCTGAATACAATGACCCCCCCCCACCCGGCCTGACCACCCTTCTCTCAACTTTTGAAGAGATATGTTCGGAATCGGGCACGCTGCCGCATGCCCTGTCCCTTATCCACACAATGTTGGTCACGCCGGCGGAGGACTACAGAGTTCCGAGTTTGGCTAAGTGGGAGCGAGATATGCAGTGTACATTTTCGTCTGGGCAGGCACAACACATCCTTACGTTTACACATAAATCGTCAATCTGCACCAAGGTGCAAGAAACCAATTATAAGATCATGACAAGGTGGTACAGGACCCCGGCCCTCCTGAGTAAGATTTTCCCGACAACGTCGGACCGATGTTGGCGATGCCAGACAGACAAGGGCACATTTCTGCATGTCTTTTGGACATGCCCGACCCTACGACCGTACTGGGAAGAAGTGCGAAAAATCTCGCAAAAATTTACTGACCGGGTGATACCCGACGACCCGGCATACTTCCTGCTGCACGCAAACAACGTACCTATGCGTATATATAAGAAATCAGTTATCCGCCACCTTCTTGACGCAGCGAAGGCATGCATTCCACTGTGTTGGAAGTCTCCCCACCCCCCGACGGTCGCCATGTGGCTGCGGAGAGTGGATGACATCAGCAGGCTAGAAGACCTGATCCTTACGAGTAGGGTTGTCCAGATACCGATACCAGTATCGGTATCGGGACCGATACCGAGTATTTGCAGGAGTACTCGTACTCGCGCAAATACCCCCGATACCTAAATAGAATACCCCCCCCCCCTTTCCCCCCCGCCGCCGCATCAAGGGACATGGCTAGAGGGACATTGCTGCATATGTGAGGGACATGGCTAGAGGGACATTGCTGCATATGTGAGGGACATGGCTGCATATGTGGGGGACATGGCTGCATATGGGGGGGACATGGCTGCATTTGGGGACACATTTAAAAAAAGTATCGGTATTCGGTATCGGCGACTACTTGAAAAAAAGTATCGGTACTTGTACTCGGTCCTAAAAAAGTGGTATCGGGACAACCCTACTTACGAGCCAAAACAGAAGCGAAACATATTCTAAGACGTGGCAGCTCTGGAATATGTTCAAGTACTCGGATGAGGGACAAGCACTTAGAGGAGCGCATTAGAAATCTCAGAGGGGCCTTGCAAGCTCGACTACGCTTATCTAGCTAGACGGCCCTCGGTACTAATAGAACACTTCGGGCGAAAAGTAAATTCATGTCTGCGGATCCCTCCCCCCCCCCCTTATCTGCTCTTTTTTCTCTGCCCCCTTTCCAACCGGGCTTTACCCGGCGACTCTCTGGCCTTCCCTTAGGCTACCTCCTTTAACCTTCTTTTTCCTCACTAGACCTTATTCCTTAAAAAAAAGTGACGGGTGGCGGTCCCGTGGGACCATGGCAAACAGACTGCGCGCTGTCAGCTTGGGCAGCTGATTACTTGATGGGAACAAATGGGTAAAATACACATGATGTCAACTGCATTACAATAGATGTGATGAATGCCCACCCCTGCCTGTACTGTATTTCTTTGTACTCTACCTTGCCCATACAATTGTGGTTGTACTGTATATGTTGCCGCTGTGGTTCCAGCGGGCCTGTTTCCTGTTCTTAATAAATAAACAATTTTGAAAAAAAAAAACAGGGCTGGACTGGGACAAAAATTTGGCCCTGGACTTCATCCAGACTGGCCCACTTTGACAGGTCTCTCCCATGGCGGCCGGACAACTCCTGCACCCCCCCCCCCCCGACCCACCCAAGCCCCCTCTCCCCCTTCACTAGCCACTAGCTGTTCTACTTTATTAGAGTAGAGCGGCTGGTAATTGTACTTTTATAGGCAGTACCAATGGGGAAGCTAGACATTATTTCACCCGGGGAAAATAATCAGTTCGGTGCCCCCCCTTATGAGACAAGATTAGGCAGAAGTGAGAAACTCCCAGGCAATGCTGTTGAGTCAGCTGTCTGTCCTCTCCCCCCATGCTCCTCTGTCGTCCCCCATGCTTCTCTGGTCCTCCCCCTGCTTCTCTGTTCCCCCACAGGTGAGCGCTGCGGGGAGGAAGAGGAGGTGAGCACTGCGGGAAGGGAGATACAAAGGAGCGGAGGGGGGCGGCGGTCTGCTGTCACTGATGCCTGCCCATTGAGCCATCGGCCCACCGGGAAACTCCCTGTAGTTCCAATGGCCAGTCCATCCCTGGCTGAAAATGAACATTTTGCTGCCAGCTGAACCCATAAATCCAGTCTAGATACATAAATTGTGTCTGCAGCACAGAGAAGGAAGATTATCCGAGAGAAATACAGGAATACAGGACGGGGAACACAGTTCAGGAAAGTGACCAGGGGATTACAGGCTGATATCACCCAGTCCCCGCCCTACTCTGGACCAATCAGTGAGCAGTATGGGTGGAGGAATGTATTTAGTGTTAATGACCCACCTGTGCTGATCTCTGTAGGAGTGTCCTCCTCTATAAATGTCCCCGTTATTCCATCCTCCTCCATAGACTGCTGATCATCCCTCACATAAGTCTCCTCTTCTTTTTTCATCTCAACTTTAGACTCTCTCAGGTTTCCACTCTGAATATAGAATAAAAATGACATCAATGGTAACAATGCAGATAATGTACAGATCCTAATGATACTATCAGTGATTGTTCCTCATCTACCTGATGATGGTGGGGGATGGTGTGACCTTCCTGTGTAGAATTCCGGGAATACAGAGGACGGGGACATCTCTCTGGTGGGTTCCTGGTATTAGGCGGCTCCATCATATCCTTGTGTCCTTCTGATAATTCCTCCATCACTCCATACTCCTCATCCTCCTCTTTATACTCTTCTTTAACAACAATATTATCATCCCCGAGGTTTCCACTCTGAAAATATAATAAAACATTCATTGTAACAAGCATGCTGTGTATAAATTAGGGCTGCAACTAACGATTATTTTCATAATCGATTAGTTAGCCGATTATTGTTTCGATTAATCGGATAATAGCCTTAAAAAAATTTTTTTAATTTTTACTTTTTTTTGGGCCAATTTGTTGTTGGGCGGATTACAAAACACAAATTGCCGCAAAAACACATTACATGCTTTTCTGCAGCTTCTCCATTGAAGTATATTGAACCAAAAAAACAAAATAGCACCGTTTTGCGTTAAAAAGTCCTTGCCCTTTCCAAATACGCAGCAGCTGAAAAAAAATCATGGATGTGAACGAGTCCCATGGGAAAACATGTAAATGAACTGTAGTGGGTCTCTGCGAAAAGCACCAAAAAACAGAGGTGTGACCCAGGCCTGAGATGTTTAGTAACATAATGGGGTTAAAAAAACAAAAATAAGTACAAAAAGAGCAAATAATCGCTACTGTAAGGCCTCGTACACACGATAAGTTATACAGAGGACAACGTCTGATGGACCGTTTTCATCGGTCAAAACCGATCGTGTGTGAGCCCCATAAGTTTTAAACCATCAGTTAAAAAAAAAGCCAACTTGCTTTAAATTTAACCGATGGATTCCTAACCGATAGGTCAAAACCGATCGTTAGTAGGCACGACCATCGGTTAAAAATCCACGCATGCTCAGAATCAAGTCGACGCATGCTTGGAAGCATTGAACTTCATTTTTTTCAGCACATCGTTGTGTTTTAAGTCATCAGTTATTTAACCAATGGTGTGTGGGCGCGACCCCATTATGTTACTGACCGATTAATCGATTATGAAAATTGTAATCGATTCATTTCATAATCGATTAGTTGTTTCGGCCCTAGTATAAATCAGAACTACCAATAATTGTTCCTCATCTACCTGATGATGGTGGGGGATGGTGTGACCTTCCTGTGTGGAATCCCGGGAATACAGAGGACGGGGACATCTCTCTGGTGGGTTTCTGTAGCTGGATGACTCCACCATGGTGTCCTGATACAGATCTTTGTGTTCTTTTAGAGACTCTGACTCCTCCATCACCCCATCCTCATCATCCTCCTCTTTTATCTCTTCTTTAACCTCAACTTTAGACTCTCTCAGGTCTCCACTCTGAATATAGAATAAAAATGACATCAATGGTAACAATGCAGATAATGTACAGATCCTAATGATACTATCAGTGATTGTTCCTCATCTACCTGATGATGGTGGGGGATGGTGTGACCTTCCTGTGTGGAATCCCGGGAATACAGAGGACGGGGACATCTCTCTGGTGGATTCCTGGTATTAGGTGGCTCCATCATATCCTTTTGCCCTTCTAAAAACTCCTTCTCCTCCTCTTCTTTAACAAGGAAAGTTATACAAATATAAAAATACCATAGAGATGTATAAAACAGATGCAGGAGCAATTGTATTCAGCTGGAAAACCATTTTTAAAGGGGTTGTAAAGGAAAAAAAATGTTTCATAATAAGCATCCTTTACCTGCAGACATTCCTCTTTTCACTTCCTCATTGTTCGTTTTTGCTCAGAAGTTGCTCTATTTCTTCTCTGTTCTGTTCACTTCCTGCTTGTCTGATTTTACTGACCACCGTGATGGGAGGCTTTACTGCGGTGGTCAGTGACGTGCTCGCCCCCTCCTGGGAACTACATCTGTGCGGCAGGACGCTCTCTACGTGTTAGAGACTTCAAGGAGGTGTGAATTACTGGGCGTGCCGCAATTCATACTGGGAAATGTAGTTCTTACATGAACAAGCGCCACAAACCAGGAAGTGAATGAGAGAACAGAAACTAGAATGCCAGAGGTGATATAGATGAAGGAATTTATTAGGTATTTACTCGTTTTTTAACAGAATCATTACACTATTTTGTCTGTCTACCTTGCAGACATTAATTTTAGGCAACATTTTTTTTCCTCTAGTGACCCTTTAATTTCAATTTGAAAGTTTTTTTTTTAAATCGCCCCCTTCTGGGTTCACAGTCTCATACCCCAAAATCCCGTCCCTTTCAGACTCCTATTGTGAGACTCATCATAGTGTCTCTGGAGGGGCGCTGATCATTCCTGTGTAAAATCTTACAGAAATCTTCCCTCATCCCGACCTTTAATTATCATTTCATTCCCCCCACATACAATGTCTGGAACCGACATTTACTGACATCAATAACTCCCCTCGTGGTACAGACCATGAATTCCCTCATTGTAATATACGGGGTTATTCTACATGTAGCACTACCCCCGAGGAGCTGCTGGTTTGTTTTGGGTGTCATGTTACCTCATGGCTCCTCTGCCATCTAGAGGTGTATGGTGAAAGTAGTAGTAACGGAATGTTCACAACAGGTGTCTTTTTCTGTGCTCTTTATTACCCGGCCCGGGAAAAACAATAAAACTTGTGGTGAAAAGTAGAGATTTAGCAGAAGGAGAAATAGCAGATTCAGGCGTAGCAATTAGGAAACAGTCCTGCTTCCACGTGTAACGTTTCTTTCGCCATTCCAGCCTGAGTGGGTATAGTGTACCTGGACAGGCCTCTCTCACTGACCTGGCAGCCAGAGTATCACTCGGAACTTAAGGGAAAAGTCTCTGCCACAGACCCTCCTTAGAATTGAGATAGCGGAGATAATCCTCCTCAATAGACTTTACACCTGGATCTCCTTCAGGTAGTTTGCAGTTAGGTTACTGACTGATAGGTGACCAACGTCCAGCCTTTCAGTACCTGGTTACCTTTATCCCCGATGGATGGTCAAGACCCTACTGGATTGCCAGTCTCTTTTGACTCTCCTCAAGCCGGACACCCCACCGAACAGCTTCCTCTCAAAGGAACAACGCTTGGGATCTTCTCAAGATTGGGGACCCAGTCGATCACTGGAGCCCGGCCACAGCTCAAACGTTCCGGACCAACGTGGTCCCAGAACCATGAACACTGCGTGGTACCCTCACCCAGGCTTGGAAGGCCATTTCCCCGGGGCGCCGTGACATGGTTACCTTAAAGGTGGGTGCCACGCTGGAAAAAGACCCAGATTAATGGCGTCTGTCTCATAAATACCTTCCTTCAGCATGCATAGCGAGGAAAACTCCCCCTGATTGGCCGCTGTAGAAAAGTACCCAAACCTCGACTCCACTGCTGCCACCTGTTATCCTGGGGTGAGCTCAGCACCCCAGAAATGACAGAATGAGCCCACAGCACAGCCAAGCTGAAAAAGAGACCCGAATTTAAACAAATCAGCCTGGTCAGAGGTAACCAACTCTCTGACCCCCTCTAAATTTAAACTAGCACCGGTTCTTAGAAGTAACCAGGCGCTACACACATTTCCACACTATATATGTGTGTATCATCACCTGCTGGAGATAAAAGACGTCACAGTGACTATGGAGGAAGAGGACGGACATGACGGGGTTACTGGGTGTAAATAGAAGATAAGATCTTATTACCTCCTCTGCTATCACATCCAGTGATGTCTCCTCTCTACTTCCTCCCGACTCACCTCTCACCCGGAACTTCTTGTCTGTAACTAAACATCACTTCCTGTCTTCCTGTCTCTATGATATAAGTGAGATCACCACCTTGTGGAGATCAGAGCAACTGCAACCATGAGAAACGTCTTGTAGTGTGAACACGTCCTTATGCTGTGTGTGTATGTACTGTATATCCTTATAGATGGGTCATCTCCACTCCCACCAAGGGGGATAGAAATATATTACTGCTCGGGGAGGGGGAGACATTTTGGCCCCTTTGATTTTGCAGTAAAATTGATGTGAGATTTAGTCATGTAGAACATCTGTTATATGGATACAAAGAACCCCAGCCGAGAGTAATGGGTGGAAATGACTCCTGATCCCAGATTTGGGCAATTATGTCCCCAATATAAATAGAAAAAAAACCTGCGCTATGTGTAACAACTCAAATACCTCCAGAAATAACTTCTACCGGACTGCTGCTGTAACAAAGGTAAGTCTTCCTTTTATCACCTAGAAGAGCATTATGTGTCACAAGCGCTGTCCTATTGTGTGTGCCGCCCATCAATTATCACACATACACTAATATATTGGGGACATTCATATATAAAGTGCTAGGGGCCCCAATAATATTCTCTGCAGATCTACTGCTTCCACTTTACACCTACTTCATTCATCTTATGGTGTTTATCAATAAATGAAAGTAATCTGATCCATGTGCAAATTCATATACAACATAATGTGCTTTGTACTCAAGATGCTGTTCTCTGCTAGTCTACTGCTTCCCACTTTACATCCTACTTCTTTATTCTTATAATATTTTTGCTTTATTAAAAAAATTTAAACCTGTGTAAATTCATGTAATCATACAATATTTTGTTCTCAATATAGTGTTTCTCTGCAAGTCCACTGCTTCCACTTTGCATCTATTTCACTTAACTTATTAAAAAAAAAGTCCACAAATCAATGAAAAGTTGATAAGGGTGTGAAAGTTCTCGGTGCTCCAAACTGTGCCAGCTGTAGTGTAGAGCCACGCCTACTTCCTCCTCTTACACACGTGATGGTGAGGGCTGTCAAAGATCGATTTCCTTTCAAAACAGGAGAAGCTTGCAATGATTTGCTGGCCCAAACCCTTGTAACAAGGGAGAGACACACACACACACACACACACACACACCACACACACACACACACACACACACACACACACACACACACACACACACACACACACACACCCATGCTTGTGTTAAAATGGGGAGAAAAGGGGGCAGAGCTCCAGCCAGGCATCAGCTTAATAGCCTCATGACATCACAGGGCATACAATTGATTGGTTCACATAAAAACAGACACACCACCAATCCTCCCACTCACCCTCGGCCCCACCCATTCACCCTCCCTCCTGTGAGCACATGTCCATGTCTTTGTCCCAAAAATGAATACACAGGATTTCCCGACAGCTTTGCAAGGATCTGACCATGTATGGTTCCTGAGTAAATAGGCATGAACAGTTCTTTTGTTACGAGGTACAAAGTTCCTTCTCTGCCATTCAAAAGACAAGGGTTTCCTTTCACAAGTACAAAACACGTTCCTCGAGAGTATGTAGAAGGGGGATGGGGAGGCTTGAACACATCTGTTCTTGATAAAAGTCATTTTGTATAATGCTGGATTCATAACTTTAAAAACCATTATATATCATTCCTGATATAAACCTTTGTTGTGATACATATATTTCACACATGCATATAATGAATATAAAATCAATATAACTTCATAAAAAGATATAAGAAAAAAAAAGAAATTAAGATAATATACAAGGATAAGACATTTCTGTTGTTCTAATAACTAAAATTAAACTTAACACAAAAATAGGCATATTATTAAAATCTATCACAGGGCGCCCCCTTAGTAGTGCTTCCCCACTCACCAGAGCAATATGACTCCCCAGCTTTTCATCTACCAGAGTCACCAACATCCTTCACACTCTCCTCACCTCCGATGGATCTTCCTCGCTCACTCCTGCAAGTCTGCTGCGGTTTCTGTCAGTCTCCCTCCTAGACTCGGCTCCCTCCTCCGTCCGCTGTTCCAGCAGGAGCTCCGCCTCTTCATACACACTCAGGAGCTCCGCCTCTTCATACAAAATCAGGAGCTCCGCCTTTTCAATACACAGTCAAAGCTCCGCCCTCTTCATACTCACTCAGGAGCTCCGCCTCTTCATACACACTCAGGAGCTCCGCCTTTTCACACACACTCAGGAGCTCCGCCTTTTCATACACACTCAGGAGCTCTGCTTCTTCATACACACTCAGGAGCTCCGCCTCTTCATACACACACAGGGCTCCGCCTCTTCATATACACTCAGGACTCCGCCTCTTCATACACACTCAGGGCTCCGCCTCTTCATACACACACAGGGCTCCACCTCTTCATACACACTCAGGAGCTCCGCCTCTTCATACACACACAGGGCTCCGCCTCTTCATACATACTCAGAGCTCCGCCCTTTCCTTACACACTCAGAGCTCCGCCCCTTCATACACACTCAGGAGCTTTTTACATTATCATGAAATTGTTGTAACTGAAAGACAGAAATTGATCAATTCTGAGGGAACCCCTAGAATCCTTTGGAGGATCCCTGGCTGAGAAAGGCTGGACTAGGCAGTGATATATTTCCATCCCCCTTGGTGGGAGTGGAGATGACCCATCTATAAGGATATACAGTACATACACACACAGCACAAGGCCACTTCAATATATTTCTCAGGACTGCAGTTCCTCTGAGCTCCACAAGATGGTGATCTCACTTCTATCAGAATGACAAACAGGAAGTGATGTCAGCTACACACAGGAAGTTTCGGGTGAGAGGTGAGTCGGGAGGAAGTGGTGAGGAGACGTTGTTGGAAGAGGCAGCAGAGGAGGTAATAAGATCTTATCTTCTATTTACACCCAGTAACCCCGTCATGTCCGTCCTCTTCCTCCATAGTCACTGCAATGTCTTTAGAGGGGCCAGTGGGAGTAGAAAATGTCCAGTGGAAGTAAACAATGTCCCATCATTGGTGTCAGTGGAAGGAACTGTGTCCCATCATTGGTGTCAGTGAGAGGAACTGTGTCCCATTGTTGATATCAATGAAAGGAATGGTGCGCTATCATTAATGTTAGTGGGATAATTAATTACCCATTGTTGGTGTCGGTGGGATAAATAATACCCCAAAGTTAGTGTCAGTGGATGGAATAGTACCCCGAGGGCCAGATAAAGGCAAGCAAAAGGCCACATTGGCCCCCGGCCACAGTTTGGGGACCGCTGGTCTATACTAAATAGATTTTACCACTTTTATTAGCGGGGGGGAGTGGCAGTGTAAGGCATTGGAAGAAATCACATCCAGGTACATGTGAATGGACAAGTTGGTGACAAGATACACAGCGGGTCCAACCAAAATGCACAGTGAGACCTATCTAGTAATAGAAGATCCATCCGTTGTGGTGAGTGTCATCCATGTGGGGTCACCTGGAAGTGGTCACATGTTTATCTGTTACTAATGACACAGCACCTGATCACCTACCTCTTGTTTTTCAAGCAACTAATATTTGAAGGGGACTTTTTGATACATTGGACATTAGTTGTGTTTTCTGGTGTCCTTCATTTCTTTATTTTTTACATGTGGCAAACTGTTTAATAATCTTTATTTATATTTTTGGCAGCGCAGGAGTGGGAGTATTTAGAAGGACACAAGGATCTCTACAAGGACGTCATGATGGACAATCAGCCGCCCCTCACATCACCGGGTAAGAGGAGACTTTATTGTAAAGGAGAGAGCAGCACGGAGGCTCCACCTAGATCCCCCATCATCTGATAAACACATAGGGCCAGATTCACAAAGAGATACGACGGTGTATCTACAGATACACCATCGTATCTCTGACTTACACTGGTCCTATCTATGCGCCTGATTCATAGAATCAGATACGCATAGATAGGGCTAAGATCTGACAGTGTTACACTGTGTTACACTGTCGGATCTTTTTTTCAATTTAAAAATGGCGCCGGGGGCGTTCCCGCTGATTTACCTTGAATAATATGTAAATCAGCGAGATACACAAATTCACGAAAGTACGCGGACCCGACGCAGTCTTCTTACAACGTTTCCGTAGCGGCGTACCCGTCGTATACTTACCCCTGCTTTTATCAGGCGCAGCCAATGTTAAGTATAGCCGGCGTTCCCGTGTCGAATTTGAATTTTTTAACGTCGTTTGCGTAAGTCGTTCTAGAATACAGATGGACGTCGTTTACGTAAGCGTCGAAACCACTGACGTCCTTGCGACGTCAGTGGGAGCAATGCACGCCGGGAAATTCCCCGGATGGCGCATGCGCATTTAAATCGGCGCGGTAACGCGCCTGATTTAAATAGTACACTCCCCCTAGCCGCGGAATTTGAATTCCGCCGGGGGATTTAGGATCCGCCGCCGCAAGTTTGGAGGTAAGTGGTTTGTGAATTAGCCACTTGCCTCTCAAACTTGCGGGAGCGGATCTTAAATCACGTAGATCGAGCGGATCTATAGATCCGCTGATCTACGTGAATCTGGCCCATATAAACAATGTATTCAGTCAGTGTGTGTGTTTCCTACAGATGGATCCAGTAATGGGAACCCACCAGAGAGATGTCCCCGTCCTCTGTATTCCCGGGATTCCACACAGGAAGGTCACACCATCCCCTACCATCATCAGGTAGATGCGGAACAATCACTGATAGTATCATTAGGATCTGTACATTATCTGCATTGTTACCATTGATGTCATTTTATTCTATATTCAGAGTGGAAACCTGAGAGATCCTAAAGTTGAGTTAAAGAAGAGATAAAAGAGGTAGATGTTGAGGAGGGGGTGATGGAGGAAGAACACACCATCCCCCACCATCATCAGGTAGATGAGGAACAATTATTGGTGGTTTATGATTTATACACAAACATGTTTATTATAATGAATGTTTTATTATATATTCAGAGTGGAAACCTCGGGGATGATAATATTGATGTTAAAGAAGAGTATAAAGAGGAGGATGAGGAGTATGGAGTGGATGGAGGGAGTTTTCAGAAGGTCACAAGGATATGATGGAGCCACCTAATTGCCCGAGAACCCACCAGAGAGATGACCCCGGTCCTCTGTATTCCCGGGATTCCACACAGGAAGGTCACACCATCCCCCACTGTTACAAGGTCGGTGGGGCGGAACATCTAGAACATGGACTGGTGGAGATGATGTGTGGATTTTGTATGTAAGTTTATATCTTACAGATGATATTCTCTCTCATTCTCTTGGTTTAGAGTGGAGATCCAATCGATATAGAATTTGAGGTGAAATCAGAAGAAGAAGAGACGTATGTGAGGGATGATCAGCAGTCTATGGAGGAGGATGGAATAACGGGGACATTTATAGAGGAGGACACTCCTACAGAGATCAGCACAGGTGGGTCATTAACACAAAATCCATTCCTCCACCCATACTGCTCACTGATTGGTCCAGAGTAGGGCGGGGACTGGGTGTTATCAGCCTGTAATCCCCTGGTCACTTTCCTGAGCTGTGTTCCCCGTCCTGTATTCCTGTATTTCTCTTGGATAATCTTCCTTCTCTGTGCTGCAGACACAATTTATGTCTCTAGACTGGATTTATGGAGATTCTGGGGTTCAGCTGGCAGCAAAATGTTGATTTCACCATAGAGGGTTTGCTTGACCTAGACACCTGGGGTATGTACCTTGGGTCTTCTGCCCCATGCCCGAGTCTAGTGAGATCTCTGACAGAACAAGTTCTCTCCGGGGTTACTTGCTCTGTTATTTGCTGGCTGTGCCGGGTGGAGGGATATGTCTGTATAGTCCTCAGACCCAAGTCACTGAGTGCAGTCTCAGGAGGATGGGAGGCAGCGGTGTGGGATCTCTGCAACTTGTCTCCAGTAAACATTTCATCCGCCACTGAGTACTGAATACCAATATTTGGAGTCCTAGACCCTGTCACTATATACTTATGGTTGTACATTACATATTCATGACCCTTGCACTATATATTCTATGTTGTACATTACATACTCCTGACCCCTGCACAATATGTACTCTATGTTGTACATTACATCATTCTGATACTATATAGTCCTATCTGTTGTATCTTATACAATATGTTGTACATTACATAGTCCTGACTTCTGCTCTCTCCCCTCTACCCACTGCTATATATACTGTGAACTTTTGGGGTTGTTTGGCTCTGCAGGATTAAGTGCGTAAACCGGTAACGTTGAACAAAAAGTTTTTTTTTTGTGACCAAATCAAAAACAACACTTTCTTCAGCACACAGGGAAAAACATTAAAGTAAAAGTCCGCTTGTCTCCAGCATAAACAAAAAAGTCTGTTTTTCTTCAGCACAGTAAAAAATCAAAACAAAGGCACATACGGTTTTAGGCAGAACTTCCAGTCCTTGCTGACCCTTTACCAGCTTCTCAGCAGTACACAGCTTCTGCAGACAGATGCACTCCCATACGCCTCCACACCCTCTATCCCCTCTATCAGCACTTCCTGTCTTTTAAGCTGATTTCCTGGAAGTTCTTAACCACCTGTGTGCTTGGCAGCCAGTGGTCAGGAGAGCAGGCTCTTTCCCTCCCGAACGTCACTTTAGAGCCTCCGAAATTCTGGGCCCCAAATGACATTTTAACAAGGGCAGAGAGGATTGTAGGCCAGTCCTCTCTGGAACAAATTTTATTGCCCAGAATTTCTCACCCCCTCTGGGTGACCTCTTGAACCCTATACTATTGCCTTATAGGGACCACACTCCAAATATTGGCCCAACATAGCGTCCTTCCAGGACCCAACCCTGGCATCCTGTACATATCCCCCCCTGCCTCAACGCGGAGGTGTTGGAGGCACCACTCGACATCATACAGTGGACTCGGGAGAGGGCATCGGCATTCTGATGCCGTCTTCCGGGTCTGTGCTCTACCATGAAGTTGAACTCCTGAAGAGACAGAAACCACCTTGTTACCCTGGAATTGGTGTGCTTGTTCTGTCTCCTCCACGTAAGAGGAGCATGGTCTGATATTACGCAAAACCTCCTTCCTAGGAGGAAATACCGTAGGGAGTCTAAAGCCCACTTGACGGCAAGACATTCGCGTTCCACCACTGCATAGTTTTTCTCAGCTGTACTATAAAATCCTTCGCAAAATCCGGAGCTAAAAGCACCGGATCCTGGCACAGTGCTGTCTTAAGCATTTGAAAAGTTTTTTCGGCCTCGGCATTCCATTTGATCATCACCGACTTTCGGCCTTTGGTGAGGTCAGTCAGCGGTGCCACAATGGTGGCAAAGAAAATGCTCTGACCTGTTTCTTGGTTAGAGGGCAGGGGCAGCCCTTTATGGCCTCTACCTTGCTCATTTGGGGCTTCACTAGCCCTCTACCTACAATGTATCATAGATACATTGCTTTCTCCACCCCAACCGCACACTTCTCCGGATTAATGGTGAACCCTGCCCTTCTCAAGGAGTCTACCACTGCCTGAACCCGGGGAAGATGGGACTCCCAATCCGTGCTGAAAATGACTATGTTATCTAGGTAAACGGAGGCATACCGTTGGTGTGGACGCAAAGTTTTGTCCATGGCCCTTTGGAATGTGGCGGGGGCGGAGTGTAGACCACACAGCACTCTCTTATACTGGAAGTGGCCTTCCGGGGTAGAGAAAGCTGTTTTCTCCCTGGCCTCCTTGGTCAGGGGAATCTGCCAATACCCTTTTGTGAGGTCCAGTGATGTACCTGGCAGGACCCAATCTCTCAATCAGCTCAACTTCCCGTGGCATGGGATATGCATCGAACTTGGAGACTTAGTTAAGTTTTCTAAAGTCGTTGCAGAAGCGGAGGGTACCATTGGGTTTGGTCACCAACACGATCGCACTGGACCACTCGCTCTGTGACTCTTCGATGGCCCCAAGTTCAAGCATCCTTTTAACCTCTCCAGACACTGCCATTTTGAGGTTCTGGGATACAGTAGAATTTAAGCCGGATTTTTACCTTGGGCTTGGTCACAATGTTATGCCCGATGATGTTGGTGAGCCCAGGCAACCCTGAAAACATGTCCCTATTTCTTTACAGAAACTCTTTTACTTGCTGGCTTTGGGGCCTAGTTAGGGTAGCTGCAACCTGCACCAGGTCGATCCCTACATGGTCCCCTGACTACCGCCACCACCGCGGACACCGGTTCTCTGTCTCTCCAGAGCTTCAACAAATTTATGTGATAAATTTGGTAGGGTTTTCTTTTCCCTGCCTGGTGTACCTTATAGTTTACCTCACCCACTTTCTCCACTACTTCAAACGGACCTTGCCACTTGGCCAAGAACTTGCTCTCCACTGGGACAGCTACCCTGTCTCCTCCTTGGAACAGTCTCATTTTAGTCGACCGGTTATATTCTCTTCTTTGGGCATCCCTAGCCTTCTGCATGTGCTCCCTCACCAGCGGCATCACCTTAGCCACCCTTTCTCGCATTTGAGAAATATGCTCTACCACGGTTTTATGCGGTGAGGACTCACTTTCCCATGTTTCTATTACTAGATCAAGCAACCCCCGGGGCCTTCGTCCATACACTAGGTCAAACGGTGAGAAACCTGTGGATGCTTGTGGAACCTCCCGGATATCGCACAACAGGGCAGGGAGTAACATATCCCAATCCTTCCCGTCTTTCTGGTCCACTCTTTTTAACATGGACTTTAGAGTTTTATTAAACCTCTCAACTAGGCCATCGGTCTGCGGGTGATAGACCGACGTCCTTAACTGCTTAATTTGAAACAGTTTGCACAAGTCCGCCATCACCTTTGACATAAAAGGGGTGGCCTAGTCCGTTAGTATTTCTTTGGGGAACCCAGTTTGTGAGATCATTTGAAATAACTCCTGGGCAATGGCTTTAGAGGAAATTTTTCTCAACGGTACTGCTTCTGGATATCTAGTTGCATAGTCTGGAATGACCAATATGTATTGGTGCCCCCTTGCTGACTTTGCCAGGGGTCCCACAAGATCCATAGCGATCCGCTCAAATGGGATCTCAATAATTGGCAAGGGGGTTTCTATAGCGGGGCACTGGGGCAGTTAACTGGCAAATGGGACAGGATGCACAATATCTTTTAACCTCGGCCTTCTCCCCTGGCCAGTAAAACCGGTCGGTTATCCTGCCTCTGTTTTCTCCACCCCCAGGTGTCCTCCCAGTGCGTCATTGTGGGCTAGATCAAGGAGCATCCGCCTATACGGTTGAGGAACCAGCAACTGCTCTATGGGTTCCCCTTGGCTTTCAACCACTCGATAGACTAGGTCCCCCCTCAACGCAAAATGAGGAAACCTCTGATCTGCACCTGGTATTTGTGAAACCCCATCAATGACAGAAACCTGCTCTTGAGTGTTGACCAAGGTAGGATCCTGTAATTGGGCGGTGCCAAATGCACCCCTGGATACATCCAGGTCTGGATGCACTGGCCTTGAGGATGTTTCCCCTTCACCCTCCTCAACCGGGGAGAGCTCCTCGTCATCCTCCCCCCAGCATGACTTGTAACGGGGAGACTCCCCCCCCCCCCCAGAGGTCAACTTGGTTTTTGAGATCTGAAACAGGACCATTTTTATCCAAACTAACATCCTCTGCAATGTCATTATCAACAACAGGTATCGCCACATTAGAGGGGTGTGTTGTGGAGGTTTTAGGCCCGGACACCCCAGACTCTGTCCCTTCCAAGCCCAGTGTCCCCAGTTCTCCTGGCAGCCCTGTCTGTACCTGGTTCCATAAATAGTGGACAGTCCCGCCCCACTATAATGTCATTTATTACTGTTTACCACTCCAACCTCCTGTGTAACTGAGGTATGGCCATAGGAAACAGTCACCGGGACCAAGGGGTACTCCTTGGTGTCCCCATGGATACATACTACCTGTAGAGTCTTAGTTACTGGACCAAGCCTCCCAAGTACCCTGGCATGTAACAGTGTTACCATGCTACTGGAGTCCAGTAGAGCCCTGGCAGGAAGGTGGTTCACCCACACTTCACACTCAAACTGTCCGAAAGCTAGATCAAGATGCGTGACACATGCTCTTTGCACATAAAAAGAGCTTCTTCGGGCAGTCCCGCAATCCATAGGCTCCTCCTGAAGCGGGCACTGTGCCCGGGTATGCCCCCAGGACCGACAACGCCAACACTGTATGTCCCCCATCTTTGGCACAGGAACCAACCTCTGTGGTTCTATGGCAGATGGTGTAGACCTGCGGATTCCAACGTCCGGCAAGGCTTCTCTCCTCGGGGCGGTGGCTGGTCTGGGTGTCCTTGGTGGCAGGCCCAAGCAGGACTTCCACCACGGTGTACCGTTTGACCAGCTCGACCAGCTGGTCAGTGTTTGTAGGGTTTCCATGGCTTACCCAGCGCTGTAGGCCATCTGGCAGGGACCGTAGGTACCAGACCATCACCACTCGTTCCACCATTTGTGGACCTGACAACATTTCTGGCTGCAGCCATTTTTTATTTTCCAATAGTGTTTTTATGAATTTTTTCAAAGAAAAAAAGGGGGGGATAAAACATACAAAAGTAATATCATTCTTAAGAAACGGTTTAGCAAGCTGAATCGCAACACAAAGTGCCATTGCCTTTTGAGGATATAACCTCCTCTAGCACACGAAACATCACAGTATGTCGCAAGCAAAATAGACATTACTTAGCAATACATCCAATGTGTAAAAGGAAAGAAGGAGGTACAGAAATAGAAGGTTCAATCCCGTCGGGGGAATGACAAATAAGAAAACAGTGAGATAAGGAAGACTAAGAATAGTAATAAAAGGGGGGGGGGGAGTTGAGGCTCCGTGCTCCATAAATATTCCACAATATTAACCTAAAGACTGCTTGATCCAGGATCACCTGTCAAGTAGCGGATCCATGGGTCCCAGACTCCGTAAAAACTGCTTCATCCTATCTTGTGTAATTGCCGTTAGCCTCTCATTCAGCATAAGCCAGGACAGTTTATATTTAAGCTGATCAAATGGCAAGGCCGCCGACTTCCAATTTCTCGCTATAGTTATTTTCGCTGAGGTGAATATGAATGCCACCAGTCGTCTCTGGGAGCCAGAACCGTCAGGTACCTTACCCCCCAGGAGCGCATGTTTAGCAGATTTCACCAAATTAATCTGGGTCAGGGAATAGATGAAATTATAGACCCTGATCCAGAACCTCCGAACCCTGGGGCAGGTCCACCACATATGGTAGGTGGAACCCGTCTGGCCACATCCCCGAAAGCATTCCCGAGAGGCACCCGGCACAAAAGCGGCCAGTCTAGCCGGGACCATATACCATCTCAGCAAGACCTTGTAGTTAGCCTCTATAATGGAGGTATTCATGATTGAGCGAGAAGCTGACTCCGACAGCCTGTGCCATTCATCAATCTCAAACGTCTCCTGGAGATCCTGTTCCCACTGGAGCATATAGCTCAGCTTGTTAGAGGTATACGATAGAATAGAATATATAGCAGAAATATGGCCTCTTATTTTGTCATATTGCTTACATACATATTCCATAGAAGTCATAGTGGTTAGATCCCCTTTACGAGCTACAGCTTGCAAAAAATGATAGAGTTGCGTATACCTGAAACGTTCAGTCGCTGGCATTCTATATTTCTCAACTAGTGTTCTTTCTGACAATATCCCTTTGTGATCGCACATATCAGCTATTCGTATAAGACCCTTGTTTGTCCACCAATTAAACCCAAAGGGAGAGAGGCCCGGGGTGAAATCTCTATTCCCCAACAAGGGGGCTAATGGGTTGTGAGGGGACTTAAATTTCTTTGACCTCGAGAGCCTGTCCCAAATTCCCAAGGAGAAGGAAAGAGTGGGACACAGTATGATCGGTCTGTCCTTCATAGGTAGCCACATAATGTGGGAGATCAATTCAGGGCGACAGGAATAGGATTCCATAGTCATCCATATTGCGTTGGGTTTTTGAGAGTGATGCCTCGTGAGTTGGGCCAACTGGGCCGCATAGAAATATTTAATAAGATCAGGCACTCCCAAGCCTCCTTTTTGCTTTGGAGTGTACATAGTTCCTTTATTCACCCTAGGCCTCTTATCACCCCAGATGAACTGAAAAACCTTTTTTTGGAACGCGTGGAGGTCCGATCGCACTAGTGACACAGGCAAGGTGCGAAACAAATATAGAACCTTTGGTAGTACATTCATTTTTATTGAGTGCAATCTGCCGAACCACGAAGGAGGGTGAATCTGCCATCTGGCTAAATCGTCTGTTAGGCGTTTAAATAGGGCTGGGTAGTTCCGTCTATATAACGTTTGAATAGACGAAGTCAAATTTACACCGAGGTAAGGAAGAGCCTCTAATTCCCACTTAAACTGGTGTGATCGTTCAAGAGTCTCCTGAATAGGTTTCGGTAACGAAATATTAAGTGCCCTCGATTTGTCGTGGTTAATTTGCAGACCCGATATTTCCGAAAATGGATGTAAAATCACGTATAGGTTAGGAAGGGAAGTAATAGGTGATGACAACGCCAATAAAAGGTCGTCAGCAAAGAGCAAGCACTTATGCTCATCTTCACCGCAAACTATGCCCCTGACATCTGGACTCGACCGGATCTTGATTGCCAACGGCTCTATTGCTAGGGCGAATAGCAGCGGTGACAATGGACATCCCTGCCTTGTTCCCCTTCTAATATCGAATGGTGGGGATGAATATCCCCGCAGTCTCAAAGATGCCGAGGGAGAATCATACAGTGTTCGTAGGAGGACCAGAAAGCGCTCGCCGAAGCCGAAACGGTGCAGTACATCGAATAAATATTCCCACGAGAGGGAGTCAAACGCTTTCTGAACGTCCAACGAAAGCAGCATTCCCCGCCTGGGACCTTTCCCGTCCCAGTCCGACTGAATTGCTGAAATGAAATTTATAATTCTACGAGTCTGATCCGATGCCTGACGATTGGGGATGAAACCAGCCTGATCTGGATGGATGTAATTGGAAAGAAACGTATTTAATCTGAATCATTATCTTGAGATCTGTATTGATCAGGGAGATTGGGCGATAGTTGGCGTAATCTCCATGATCTCGACCCGGTTTTGGTATAACATGGAGATACGCTACATTTTCGTGATTAGGGATAGTGTTTCCCCTCCTCAAGTCCTTAAAATAGGAACACAGGTGTGGTACAAGAATCTCATTATATTTCCTATAGTAATGGCCTGTAAAGCCGTCCGGTCCCGGAGCTTTAGATGGATGAATAGTTTTTATGGCCAATTTAATTTCCGCCTCTGTAAATTCCCCGTCCATTAAGTCCATGTGGGCCTGGGTAAGTCGGGGGCAGTTGCATGTCGTGAAAAAACTGTTCCGCTTTGGAGGACTTGTAGCTAGCGGGAGAGCTATATAGAGTGGCATAGAATTTTTGAAATTCCCTGAGAATGGATTCGGGGTTCTGAGTGGGGTGACCTGAGGGTAATCGCAATTTAGGTAACGTTGAAACATATTGTCTGGGCACTAACTTCCTAGCTAACATGGTGGTGGGTTTATCACCCATTGTATAGAATTTATGCTTAGACCAGCTAATATGCTTTTCTGCTTGGGTGGTCAGACTTAGATTAAGTGCCAACCGTGCATCGTCAATTTTACGTCTAATGTCGGTCTGGGGGTTTCTGCGCTGTTCATCTAACAGGTGGTCCAGGTCAACTTCTAACTGCCGCACTGTCTGTTCCCGGTTTCTCTTTTCCCTAGCAGCCAATTGAATCAGTTTACCCCGTACCGTGACTTTGTGTGCCCCCCAATTAATGGTAGGGGAGGTGTCTGATGCCTTGTTATTTCTGAAGTACTCCTGTAGCTCCTTTTCAATCTCTGTGTACAGTAAGGGGTCGTTTAATAAACTAGGGTTAAGTCTCCATGGAGAAGGACCAGGTTTAGACCACAGTCCTTTCACTGAAAGTTTAATTGGAGAATGATCTGACCATGGGGTCGACAGTATCCTAACCGACATCATGTACGGGAGCAAGGGTGTGCGCACTAAAACGTGGTCGATCCGCGAATACGTGTGATGTACCTGAGAGAAGTGTGTATAGTCTCTAACCGTGGGATTACATTCCCTCCACGCGTCAATCAAATCATATAAATGGAGTAGACGCGCAACCTTACTGCTACCGGTCGGTGGTCGTCTGAGAATCGGTCTGGCTGGGTCAGATTTGTCCATTATTCCGTCTAGCGGGATATTGCTGTCTCCTCCCATAATCACCTGTCCCAATATCTTAGGCATCAAAATTCTGAGCATTTTGCTGAAGAATTCCGTCTGTCCCGTATTTGGGGCGTAATAGGATATAAAGGAGACCAACTGGTCATGGAGGCGACCCGCCACCATAACATATCTGCCTCCCCTATCTCTCACCACTGTGAGGGGAGTGAAGGGAGTCCGCTTGGACAAGCAGATCGTCACCCCTCCCCGTTTGGTAGGTCCGCTAGCCAAGTAAAATTGTGGGTATTTTACATTTAGGTACCTAGGGGCTGAAGATTTAGAGAAATGGGTCTCCTGCAACAAGAGGACATCTGCTTTTTGTTTTTGATAGAATTGAAAGGCCTTAGTTCTTTTAATGGGGGAATTAAATCCATGTACATTATGGGTGATAATTGAATAGTCTGTGGGAAAAACTACTGGCCATCGTGGTAGGGCAGGTCACTCTTACCTTGTGTCAACCAGAACCAACATGAGGCCCCATCAAGATGTAACTTCGGCACGATCCGGGATCCGGACCAAGCGGGCACAGTGGAGCACGGAGCCAGAACTCGGGGGGAAGGGTAGAGCCATAGAGGAAAGAAAAGAAAAGATATAGGTAAAAGAGCAAAATACATTCGTTCGACCATAGGCCTGCAAAATTATTTACAGGCGACCTGAGATAGGATACAACATTATGGGGATTAGCCCCAACCGGATACAACATCCGGATCTGTATTAGCAAGGGTACCCCCCTCCGAAGAGGAGAAGTAGTCTCGCAACTGGGTGGCATGGATAGCCCCCCCAAACCAACCTACTAAGGCCAAAAATACAGGCCAATAACATATAAAAAATATATAGAACATTCTTCCGATGCAATTGAACCCGAACAGTTATGTGTCCGTGTAGAGAAAAAAATAAAAAACAAGTAACCAAAAATGGACCGGAACCAGAGGAGAAAATATAAAAAAAAATAAGAAGTTTTATTTTACTGTATTCTTTTTATCTCTCCTCAGTCTTCCTCGCAAAATTTGGAGTCGAAAATCAAAAATCTTCAACGTAACGGTCCGAGTAGAACTGGAACTGTGCGCTTCCCGCGCTGTCAGGGTGACTAAGTCCGGGCCGTGGGCATCAGTGGACTAAATTTCAGTCAATAGAAAAAGGCATCTGCTCACCCCGAGTGAGGGGGTAGTTACGTCCGCTTTCAGGTCATCTGAGAAGATCCAGCCTTCTGCGAGTTTCGTCGGTTTTGCCACAGTGGAGAGACGGGTCGATGCTCCTGACGTGAGGCGGAGGCATTTGAATCCTGAGTGATGATACCAAGACCCAGTAAAAGATCTTCGCCTTCTGAAAACTTTGTGAAGGAATGGGATCGTTCCTGATATGAGAACGACAGCCGAAAGGGGAAATCCCAACGGTATTTTATCTGTTTACGAACAAGCTGCTGTAGCAGAGGTTTCAGGCTCCTGCGTTTTTGCACCGTTGAAGGAGCTAGGTCAGTGAAGAGTTGAATCTGAGCTCCGTACAGTGACAGATCCTGTCTATTGCGAGCTGCTAGCATCAGCCGTTCCTTGATACTGTAGTAGTGCGGCTTGACTATAATATCACGCGGGAGGCCGTCCTTCCTTGGGCCCGATGAATGCGGTCGATTTCCATATGATGTGCTTTAATGTCAGGGATCAGGTCTTTCATCAAATCTCTCATGGCTCCTTCTAAGTCAGTGTGATTTTCTGGGAGACCACGTATGCGCACATTCTCCCTGCGAGAGCGGTTCTCCAAATCTTCGATCTTACTATAAGCCTCCTCCAACCTATCTTGAAGGTCAGCAATCATATTTGAGTTTTGGTTAACCTTTCTGACAGTACTATCCACTTTGGTTTCAATGATCTCAAATCGCTCTCCCAAGCCATGAATGTCTCTTTTGAGGTCTGTGGTAATCAATGTGCATGCTTTAGACAGCTCCTGTTGCAGCATTGCTGAGAAGCGAGCTAGCAGAACTGCATCCCCAGAATATGTTGGTGGTTGAGGTGTCAGGGCATTTAGGCTAGATTGACTAAACACAACCTCTGTCAGCTCTGCCATATTTCTGTCCATGGATGACATAGGTGAATCAGCCATGTCCTGCATGCCTCTATATGTGGCAGGGGATTGGGGCTGTGAGGAAGACTCACCCTGCAGCTCAGCCTCTTGTTCTCCCGACGACTGAGAGGAGAAGGGATCCCTGGAATGGTCAGCCAGGATCTCCTCTTCCTCCTGCTGAGATTTCTGCGTCCTGGAGGCCTGGCTGCCTCGTGTATCAACGCGACCCGGCGCCATCTTGGATTGCGGCTTGTTACCAGGGGAGGGCCCCGTTCCGTGGGACTTAGCCTGATATTTCTGGCCTTTTTTGGGTTGTCCTCTCGCCCTCCTGTTCATTACCGCCGCGGGACACCGATCGTGCTGTTCCCGGCGACGGAGAGCTGCTGCCTGTGCTAGTTTTAGCTGTCGTTGGCCGGGGGGGTGCGGAGCTCCTTCAGAACACCTCCGTCCTCGTGAACCCGCGCATGCGCACTGCAGCCATTTTTTAGCTAACTGTATTAGTTCATGCATTTGGGACCTGGGTGGTTGGTCGGGTTTGTACCGCCAGCGATGCACCCTCTGAGCCCGGACGGCTGTGGTTACCCCCAGAATGGCCTAGATCTCTGCCTTCAGTCGCTCATAGTCGCTGATGTGCTCAGATGGGAGGTCAAAATAGGCCTTTTGCGGGTCACCGGTGAGGAAAGGGGAGATAATGCCAGCCCATTGGTCACGGGGCCACCCCTCTCTCTCTGACATCCTTTCAAAGGTAGTAAGAAAGGCCTCTACGTCATCGCTGGGTGTTAATTTTTGTAAAAAATGGCTGGCTCTCAGGGATACTTGGTTGCCAGCGGCAACGACTGCTTGCTCTCGTCCCTGAGCCAGCTGCTGTACCGCCTCCTGCAAGGCAGCCACCTGAGCTTGAGTGGATTCCTGCTGGGCCGTAAACTGGGCGGCTAGCAGCCGTGTGTTTTCCTGCTGTGCAGCTATAGCCTGTGCCAGGGCCTGTTGCTGACTTTATCCAAGACATGCCATAAGCACACTGTCTCTTTAAATGTCAGTTTTTAGTTTTAAATGTTTTTTTGCGCCTGCAAATGCACTTTGCCCGCATTCTCCACCAGTTGTGAACTTTGGAGGTTGTTTAGCTCTGTGGAATTAAGTGCGTAAACCGGTAACGTTGAACAAAAAGGGTTTTTATTTGTGACCAAATCAAAAACAACACTTTCTTCAGAACACAGGGGAAAAACATTAAAGTAAAAGTCTGCTTGTCTCCAGCATAAATAAAAAAGACTGTTTTTCTTCAGCACAGTAATAAATCAAAACAAAGGCACATACGGTTTTAGGCAGAACTTCCAGTCCTTGCTGACCCTTTACCAGCTTCTCAGCAGTACACAGCTTCTGCAGACAGGTGCACTCCCATACGCCTCCACACCCTCTATCAGCACTTCCTGTCTTTTAAGCTGATTTCCTGGAAGTTCTTAACCCCCTGTGTGCTTGACAGCCAGTGGTCAGGAGAGGAGGCTCTTTCCCTCCCGAACGTCACTTTAGAGCCTCCGAAATCCTGGGCCCCAAATGACATTTTAACAAGGGCAGAGAGGGTTGTAGGCCAGTCTTCTCTGGAACAACTTTTATTGCCCAGAATTTCTCACCCCCTCTGGGTGATTTCCTGAACCCTATACTATTGCCTTATAGGGACCACACTCCAAATATTGGCCCAACATAGCGTCCGTCCAGGACCCAACCCTGGCGTCCTGTACAATACACATAATATGTATTTTCTTTTGTTACACCCATTTCCTACCAGCTGGACATTTTATATCTGGTCATTTGATTGGAGCACAGACTTTTACACAGCGATAATAATGTGATAAAATTTTCAATCTTTGGAACATTACACAGAAAGTGATAATGAGGGGGAGGAGTCAATAACCCAATGATGGTGGTCTTCAGGATCAGTCCAGTCTTCATCTTGGTTGTTCTCCCCCCATCCTCATTTTCTGACCTCTAGTGGGGCTCAGCCCCGCTGTTATTCGTGACTAAATCATGGACTAAATAAGGAAGTGCAGGACTTCTTGTGTTGGGAAGATAGCAATGAGTGATAAAGGGGGTGGGGACACTCGTCCTATAATCCCCTCATCACTGTCACTCCTATAAAAGACAGTTCTCGTTGTTTCCTCACTCACTGACTAAGGTCCATGAATAAAGAAATGATCTGGTAGGAGATCAGAGGAGCCATTTACTAGTTACCTTGAGGGGGGAATTGTAAGATCCTCAGAGACAAAGCTGCCTGATGTGGGCGGAGTCCTGGTTTAGGGGAACCAATCAGCTCATGTCTAGTAATAATATTTGTATTTCTATTTTAGTAGATGGACGGGAGATGAGGAAAACCTCAGAGGATTGTCTCACTTTGTCTCCAGACTGTAAAGTAGAAGATGAAGACATCACACAGTATAGTCCAGGAGAAAACCCGACTACCTCAAATGTCCATCCGGCACCACACAGTGTAGATGGACCATCGTATTCCTCTTATCCTGAGGAACCTCAGACTGTGCGGGACGGTGCCGGACCATCGTATTCCTCTTATCCTGAGGAACCTCAGACTGTGCGGGACGGTGCCGGACCATCGTATTCCTCTTATCCTGAGGAACCTCAGACTGTGCGGGACGGTGCCGGACCATCGTATTCCTCTTATCCTGAGGAACCTCAGACTGTGCGGGACAGTGCCGTCCTTCCAACAGAGAAGATGTTTTCCTGTACTGAGTGTGGGAAGTGTTTCCGTTTTAAATCTGATCTTAATGTGCATACAAGATCTCACACGGGGGAGAAGCCGTATTCCTGTCCTGAGTGTGGGAAATGTTTTTCAGTGAAGTCCAGTCTTTCCAAACATCAGAGATCTCACACGGGGGAGAAGCCGTATAACTGCCCTGAGTGCGGGAAATGTTTTTTAGAGAAGCACTATCTTTACACACATCAGAGATTTCACACGGAGGAGAAGCCTTTTTCCTGTTCTGAGTGCGGAAAATGTTTTTTAATGAAGTCCAGTCTTTCCAGACATCAGAGATCTCACACGGGGGAGAAGCCATATTCCTGTCCAGAGTGCGGGAAAGGTTTTTCAGATAGTTCCGGTCTTTCCAAACATCAGAGATCTCACACGGGGGAGAAGCCGTATAACTGCCCTGAGTGTGGGAAATGTTTTTCACAAAAGTCCAGTCTTTACACACATCAGAGATCTCACACGGGGGAGAAGCCGTATTCATGTCCAGAGTGCGGGAAATGTTTTGCAGAAAGGTCCGGTTTTTCAAAACATCAGAGATCTCACACGGGGGAGAAGCCGTATAACTGCCCTGAGTGCTGGAAATGTTTTTCAGATAAGTCCAGTCTTTCCACACATCAGAGATCTCACACGGGGGAAAAGCCGTATTCCTGTCCTGAGTGCGGGAAATGTTTTTCAGTGAAGTCCAATCTTTCCACACATCAGAGATCTCACATGGGGGAAAAGCCGTATTCCTGTCCTGAGTGTGGGAAATGTTTTTCATTGAAGTCCAGTCTTTACAGACATCAGAGATTTCACATGGGGGAGAAGACGCATTCCTGTCCTGAGTGAGGGAATTGTTCCTCACTGAAGTCCTGTCTTCCTGTACATCAGGGGTCCCACACAACCCTTGAGGTGTATTAGTGAGTGTGGGAAATGTCTTGTATATGAATGTTGCTGGACATCACAGCTCTCATGTGGGGAAGAAGCACACCCTGATATACACCTCAGATATACTCCATGGCTGATCTTCATCATGTAAGAAACACTTCATAAGGAGATCAGAGATCACCAAAGACATGGATGAAGTGTTGTACCGTGTTGGCCATTGATAGCAGGATACAAATGGAGTCATGACCTCTCATTGGCTGAGTACATTTTGTGGTGTAAGATTTTCACAAATACTTAGAGACCTGCTTAAAAAAATAGTTAATAGTTAAACGTTTATGACCGGCATTCACCCAGCTGTGATGAATATTGGCCGTATTTTATTTCATACTCTGATTTCCTTGACTCCATCTAGTGACCATAATGCAGTATTGCACTAATTGAGGTATTTCAGGGAAAATACCCGATTATGGCCACTAGATGGAGCTGATGATCATAGGAAATCACTGTGTTAGATCACAGCCAGAAATGGTAACAGCTGGGTGAATGATTGTCACATTAGTCCAATAAATTCTTTGAAAAACAGACGTCTTATTTCCCTTCATCAGACATGTCTTCATACTAATACCTGAGATCATACTCATACACTTATCAGTACAGTACACACTGAAGGATAGAACTTAAATAAGACAACACTATTACACTAACCATTGAATTAAAATGAGAAATACTATGTTTGGACTTTAGATGGCGCTAAGTATAATAGCAATTATCTCCAGCTAGTGGCAAATGCAGTATTTTCTATTTTACATCAATGGAAATTATTCGACCAGCAAATAGCCAATTAAACTCCATTTTCCCCCATTCACACAGAAGGAATGTACATGTATTTTCACCCGGAAAATTGCTGTACAATTATTTATGACTAGACCCCTAAATGTCAGGAGACGTTTATATAAAGATGGGAAGTATGGAGCAGATAAATGAATAGACCTCCTAGCAATGTTATTACCAGGCTGCAGCTAGGGGGAGCTCTAATGATTAGAGTGTGACCACAGCAGAGTGATCCCATCTAGCTCACATTAACCCTTTCACTGCCAGAGCTGGTTTTCCATTCTTTTTGCACACATGGTAAAATGCAGATTTTGGGCCTGAAGATTAAATAAAACCCCCAAACATATATTTTCTGAAAGCAGAGGCCCTGGAGAATAAAATGGTGGTAATTGTTAAGGTGTTCCTCGTACACAAATGTCACCTTCATATCCGGGTTTATTTTCTCCTTTCCCCCATTTTCTATGGTGTGATCTTTTCTACAATACTTTGTTATAATAATGTAACACGTTGTGTATTGTACACAAATTAATAATGACTCCGCCTCCACATTCCAGACACGTCATTTTCCTGACCAATCGGATTTCTTCCTTTTCTATTTCCTGATTTTATGACTGCAATCTTGTTATAAGTAACATTATAATAAAAAGTTTATTGAATGAAGAAAAATAAAGAGTGTGTGTCGGTGTAATGATGAAAATCTGTGATATGAAACATTTCTCATCGGTGACACTATAAAAGTCTTTACAGGTCATCAGTTTAGAGTTCGGGGTCATTATTCTCACCATCTGCAGAGATCTGCCTTGTTCTGCACTAGGGAAATGCACATCTGTGCAAGACACATAGATAACAATTGTTTTCTATGTCTGGTTCACACCCAAACCCGTGTGTGACGTGCGGGGCGGAGCTGTGTGGGGTTATGCAGCATGTCTGCAGTTTTCCGCACCTAAACTGAAGGAAAGTGACAGCGCCGCTCTGCACTCCATGTGAGAGGAGAGTCGTGTGTCCCCACAGATAAGAGAGGGCAGCAGGAGGAATCATGGTGGACAGGAGCATGTGATCAGTGTGGTGGGGGAGGGGTGGGGCAATTATAATAACTGATCTCCTGTGCGTCTCTCCCTGCAGTTGCTAAAAGCTGCTTCCGCTTTGTGCCTACTTCTTTGATCTTCTAATATTTGCTGCTATAATAAATAAACTAAAAATCTGTGCAAATTCATGTAATCATACAATATTTTTTGCTCAATTTAGTGTTCAGAAAAATCCACCAATCAATGAGAAGTTGATAAGATGTGAAAGTTCTCGGTGCTCCAAACTGTGCCAGCTGTAGTGTAGCCACGCCTTCTTCCTCCTCTTACACACGTGATGGTAAGGGCGCCCCCTTAGTAGTGCTTCCCCACTCACCAGAGCAATATGACTCCCAGCTTTTCATCTACCAGAGTCACCAACATCCTTCACACTCTCCTCACCTCCGATGGATCCTCCTCGCTCACTCCTGCAAGTCTGCTGCGGTTTCTGTCAGTCTCCCTCCTAGACTCGGCTTCCTCCTCCAACCGCTGTTCCACCAGGAGCTCCGCCTCTTCATACACACTCAGGAGCTCCGCCTCTTCATACACACTCAGGAGCTCCGCCTCTTCATACACTCAGGAGCTCCGCCTCTTCTTTTTTTTTTCAATTCTATATTTTTATTTTCATTTTGTTTCTTTTCAAAAACAAAAACAAAGAGCAAGAAAGCGATACAGAAAACATAAGAAAAGGACTAGGCACAGTCCTATACATCAACATATATATGGATATTACATTTGTTCTCTCTCTTCAACTTTATTTTCTATTCATAAATTACTTTCCGAAGGAGATTATAATATCTATATCACTAATAAATTCAGACCATTCCCCTAAGAGAGATATAATAAACAAAAATACTCACTACTTTTAACTAAATTTCCGACCTCCCCAAGTATTCCATCTCCACCTTAACTATCCATATATTCTCTATATAATGGACTAATTCCCTCAGTATCCCTGTCACGCTTCCTTCCTCATTTTAAACCCCTCCTTTCCCTCCCCTCTTATCCCCACCTCTAGACCCCCATCTCCACCTCATCTCCTCCTCCGGCCGTGGATATCCATAGACCGGGGAGAGGAAAAAAAAAAAAAAAAAGAAATTGTTTTTTTTTTTTTTTTTAAATAACACTATAACAATAATAAAGGAGAGAGAAAAAAAAAAAAACATACATCGACCCTCCCCCCCTCCGCTGTCTCCCCCCGAACGCAATATAATCTCTCTTCTATTTCCCTTCTTTCTTCCATCTGTTAATCTTTATCCTTATTCCCCTAATAACTTTTTGCCTTCCTCCGATTGTACAAATAATTCCCAGGGTGCCCATATCATTTTAATTTGCTCTTTCTTATCTATTGTTCTTGGGAGGAGTTTCTCCATTATCCCTATTTTCCTTACTTTTTTCAGCCACATAGATATTGGAGGTGCCATGGAGTCTTTCCATTTTGTTGCGATACAACTTTTTGCCGCATTTATCAAATGACATATCATTGATCCCATATATCCTACCGGAGGAATTTCAGTATGATGTAAAAGGAAAAACGAGGGGTCATCTGGAATATGGTATTCCGTAAATTCTTGTGTAATTCTCCGTACCGTTTCCCAGAATTGTCGTATTATTGGGCATCCCCAGAATGTATGCAACATTGTCCCTTTCTCCCCACAACCTCTCCAACATCTATCTGACATTTCAGGAAAGAATATATTTAGACGCACTGGCGTATAATACCATCTTGTTAATATTTTATAATTTAATTCTTGTATTTTCGTACATCTTGAAGATTTTAGTGCTAAATTTATAATATTTTGGCTTTGTATTGGGGAGAAGGTTTCTCCTAAATCTCTCTCCCATTTGGCCAGGCTCGACATTCTAAAGTCTTCTGGTGGTGCAGTCAGCAGTGTATACATTTTAGCAACCATATGGGCTAATGGTTCCTTTCCTCCACAGTACTCCTCAAATTTTGTGAGTGCCCGTTTGTACTTTTCTGCACCACCCAGAGTCTCCAGAAAATGTCGTACCTGTCGCGCTTGCCATATCGGTATCCCACAACTCCCTCCCCCTTGTGCTATTTCTCCTATTGTCATCCACCCCCTTTCACCCAGAAAGTGGGAGGCTTGAAATCTACCCTTTTCTTTTAATTTCTTAAATATTTGAGAATCCATGCCTGGCTGAAATTCGGGATTTCCTATTATCGGATAGAGGGGGGAGTTTTTAGTCGAAAAATTTGAGTTATGACATACTTTATTTCCAGTCCATAAAGTTGGGCCTATCGTTGGATGGGTTTTAACTGTAAGGGGTAATGCTGAATAACACCATATTGCCCTATCTAACGGTACAGGGCACATTTGTTGCTCTATAGTGATCCACAATTTATAATCCCCATGTCTACTCCAATCTGCTATCCTTCCCAATTGAACTGCTTGATAATATTTTAGCATATCCGGTGCTGATATTCCTCCAGCCTTCTTGGGCAGGATCAATAGTTTCCTACCGATCCTTGGCCTTTTACTCCCCCATATAAATTTTGTGAATAAAGCCCGGACTTGATTGAAGTACGACATGGGGATCTGAATTGGTAGAGCTTGAAAGAGATAGAGAAATTTTGGCATTACACTCATTTTTAAAATATTAGATCTCCCAAACCAAGAGTGCATTCCTCTACTCCATCCATCTAGCATTGTTCTAACTGTACCCAGTAGTGGTTTAAAGTTTAACTCAAAAATATCCTTTAAATCTGGTGGCATTTGTGTCCCCAAATAGTTCAATGCCCTCGTCGTCCACTTAAACTTAAAGCTATATTCTAAACTGTTTTTAATCGACTCTGGCAGAGCGACCCCCATCGCTTCAGATTTACTATAGTTTATTTTGAAATTTGACATCTTCCCGTAAAGTTCTACTTCTTTCATTAAATTTGGAAGGGATATCTGTGGTTTTGCTAGGGAGAAGAGCATGTCATCCACGTAAGCCGATACTTTGTATTCCCTTCCTCCTAGTTGAATACCCACTATATCTCTATTCTGTCGAATCTTATTTAATAGTGGTTCTAACGTCAGGGCGAATAGTAAAGGCGACAGGGGGCAGCCCTGCCTAGTACCATTTGTAATTGCCAGAGGCTCAGAGTATACACCATTCACTTTTACCAAGGCTCTGGGTCCCGCATACACCCCCTCTATCCATTGTGACATTCGTTCTCCCAACCCCATTTGTTTTACTGTTCCCAGCATAAACTCCCAATTCACTCTGTCGAATGCTTTCTCTGCGTCTGAATTCAGGAAAACACTCGATATCTTCTTTTTGTTAGCTTGATTTATTAAATTTAACACTTTAATGGTACTATCTCTCGCTTCTCTAGTTGGTATAAACCCAACTTGATCTAAGTGTACCAGTTTTGATAGATAGGGCTGTATGCGGGATGCCAAAATCTTTGTCAAAATTTTAATGTCTACATTTATTAATGATATTGGTCTATAACTAGTACATGCCCCTGGGTCCTTCCCTTCTTTTGGGATAACCGTGATATGTGCTAATAACGCCTCCGGGGGTAACGGTCTAGTTTGTCCTATTGTATTAAATAATTTAGTCATATAGGTCCCCAGTAGTGGACTAAAACTTTTGTAATATTGTATAGTGAACCCATCTGGGCCAGGGGCTTTACCATGTTTTATTGTTTTCATTATTGATTGCACTTCCTCCATAGTAATTGGTTTTTCTAGGTCCCTTCGTTCTGGGGATGTTAATCTAGTCAGACCTGCTGAGGATATATATTTCTCCACAGACCCAGGGGGGTTCTCCTTCCCTTTTAGATTATATAACGAGGCATAGTATTTCCTAAATTCCTGTGCTATTTCTTTTGAAAGATGAAGTTTTTGATCTTCTTTAGTTTTAATACATGGGATATATGACCTTGACTGTAATTTTTTCAGTTTTTTTGCTAGTAACTTCCCACATTTATCACCTGAGTCATATGTCATCTTCTCTGCATATTGTAAAACCGCTTCAGCCTTATATCTAAGGAGATCCGCTACCTGTCTTCTTAAATGTGTTAGTTCAGTTCCTATACCAGTTTCTGTCTTTTTTTTATGTTGTATTTCCAATCTCTGTATCTTTTCTAATATTTCTTTTATTTGTTTTTCTCTTGCTTTCTTAACTCGGGAACCATGTTTAATTAGAACCCCTCGGATCACTGATTTATGGGCTTCCCAAACTATACCCGGATTTTCTTCAGTATCATTTATCTGAAAGTACCACACTATTTCTTTTTTTACATCTTCAATTATGTGGGGATTCTGTAGTAGACTCTCATTTAATTTCCATCTCCATTCTGACGTCTGAGTTTCCTCTCCCCAAGTTATTTCCATTGTTACCGGGGCATGATCTGTCCAAGTTATATTCCCAATTGAGATATTCTGTATTAAATGTAACCATTGATGCGGGATCAAAAAAATATCTATTCTTGAATATATTTGATGTGGGGTTGAAAAATATGTATAGTCTTTCTCTCCTGCGTGTAACATACGCCATCCATCTACTAACTGAAATTCATGTAATTTTTGTATGATTCGTTTCCTAATTCCATTTGGTACCGACGACGCCCCTACTGAGGTATCTTCCTTTGGGTTAAGAGGTATATTCAAATCCCCACCACAGATCAATTTACCCTCTTTAAAATTCATCAATTTAGTGATCACCTTTACTAAGAAACTGTCTTGATGTATATTCGGTGCATAGATGGTGGCAAATGTTACCTTCTCACCCCCTATTGTCCCTTTAAGAAACAGGAATCTCCCTCCTGGATCCGCGTATTTTTCGACTAAGGACCATGGTATTCTATTTGCTATTAAAATTGCCACCCCTTTGCTTTTGGCTTCCTGGTTAGAGGCCTGGTATACATTAGGGAAATTCCTATTTTGAAGATATGTATATGCCCCATCTTTAAAGTGTGTTTCCTGAATAAATCCTATGTCCGTTTTGAGCGATTTTAGTTCATTTATTAATATTTTCCGTTTTTCGGGGATATTAAGTCCTCTTACATTTAGGGAAGTAACCCTTATTTTATCCATCTAACACACCACTTTTAGCCGACAGCGGAAAAGGAGAGGACGAGAGAAAATAAATAAATAAATAAAAAAAAAAAATTAAAAGAGATTGCAAAAAAATTAAATATAAATAAAACAAATTTATAAAAAAAAAAAAAAACCTCCTCCTATAGGGGTCTTAGGAGGTACGGATTTTATGTTAGGGCTTCTACGTGGGACTTCTGTTATCCCGTAGTTACCGAAAATAGGAGGAATAAGCCTGCAAAAGCAGGAGTGGCTGAGCTCCTACTACCTCTCCTCACTTTATTTAATTCCTCTTTAAACCCTTTCAAACTTATTTACCCTATAGCTCCCTTTTTTCCCCTCTTTCTCTCTCCCTCCTTCTCTCCTCCTTCTCCCCCCTCCTTCCCCCTCCCCCTCCCCTTCACTTCCTAATCTCTATTCTGGTACCCCTCCCCCACCTATAAATTCCTTCACCCTCCCCTCTCCCCACCACCCCTTCCTCATAATTATTTTCTTTATATGCACACATCATTAACATATTTAATTTCACTTCATATCCTGTATATTTTAACAAATTATATTCGCTTTAATAGGAAATCAGACATTTAGAACATAATTATTATTCATATTCCTCTTATATTCATATGTCAATATTAACTCCTTTATTTATGAATATACCCCTTATTTATTCAATCTAGTGAAAATCTTCTCCTCTTCCACCTCCCCCTCCCTCCTTTCATTACATATTCACCTTCCCTTTCTATTCCTTTTCATTCTTTTAATACAGCTTCTACATATTTCCAGCCCTGAACACCCCGAACCTCCTTATGTGATTTACCTATTCCCCTATATGTGGACCTAATAAGTCGTCCCCTATACTAAGATAAAAAAAAAAAAAAAAAAAAGGGGCTCTCCTCACCCTTTATTCCTATTGGTTCTCTCATTAGGTGCAAGATCTCATTTTAAACTATGATTTATGTGACGTGTTATTTACCCAACTGTGTCTATTTTATTTCCTCCTCCCCACTCACCCCTACCCCCTCCCATTATCGTTATGTCTAATCTTAATCCCCCTTTCTACCCTCCCTTCTCCAATAAAGAAAACAATTCTCCCTTTCTCCCCCCCCCCTTCCCTCTTTCCCCAAAAAAAAAAAAAAAAAAAAATGTATCCCCAAAAGTATTCTTACGTGTGCACAATGGTGCTAGTGATCAGGCGTTTCCCTCTGGTGCAAAAAGAAAAAAAAAAAAAAAAAATACATATATACATATATATATATATATATATACATAAACTTTTTTCCTTCCTTTTTTTAAATCCCCAAGGTTCAGGGTGGACTATCCTGATCTATCTATTAATTTATAATGCTGCATAATTTATATTCTATTATTTTTCCCAATTGACATTTAATATTTTATCAACATATATTTCAATCAAAACTAAACATTCCAGTAACGGTTCATTACCAATTTATAAGTATAAATAAAAATAAAATGATGGGGGGGGGGGGGAGAGGGAAAAAAAGAGATATAATAAAAAAAAAAAAAGGAAGAACCACAATGAAGGTGCATATAGTTCATACAGTCAGTCCATATTTCCCTTTCTCCTCATAACCCCCTATATAAATTGCTTCTGGGGAATGTTTAGAGGGTGGTGGTGGAGGAGGGACTTCCACATTAAAAGTAAACAACAAAAGAGAAGGGGACAGGGGATGGCCTAAAAGATAGGCATTAGAAAGGAAAAAAAAAGAGGAAAGACCAACCATCTAGTCAGTTTAGTACCGGGGGGGAAGCATAATAGTCCTGTATATGCATCCATTTTGTCTTGGAGAAGGAAAAAGAGGAAAAAAAAAAAAAGACTCACAGTTTTCTGTATCCCCAGACCCAGCCTATGATTTATTCGATTTTCTTCTGTTCCTACGTTGTGATTCTCGATCCTTTGTTGTTTGTAGGCCACCTTTCCGACGTGGTCTGTCCATTGCCGTAGCCAATCTGGGACCTCAACTTTTCTATTCCCAAAAATTCGAACATCTCTGGAAGCTCTAACGGTTCAGATAGTAAAAAGAGAGTGGCCCTTTCTTAACAAATAATGCGATCGGGTATCCCCAGCTATAGGTCCACCTATGATTTAATTTTTTCCAGGAGCGGGCGTAATTGTGCTCGCGCTGTAACGTGGCCCATGAAGGTCTGGGAGAATCTTTATTGTCATTTCTTCAAACTTTATTATCTTTGCCTCCCATGCCTTGCGACTAATTATTTCTTTATGTGCATAATGATGGAAACGACCTATCACATCTCTGGGTCTTGCCGGATCGCTGGGCCGTGGCCCCAGGGCCCTATGTAGTCGATCAAATTCAATCTGTTTCTGTTCCTTTATTAATTCTGCCCCCAGCAGCTGGCATATTGTTTTAACAACTCTTTGTAGAGATTCTCCCTCAATTTCTTTCCGGTATCCCTCTAACCGAAGATTTAATCTCCGACTTCTGTCTTCGATCTCTTCGAATTTCAAATATATAGCCGAGCTCTGTGGTCTATACGGGGGTTCTTTTTTCCTTATCTCCTCTAGCTCAGATACCCGATCTTCCAACTTCACCACCCGTGTCCCTTCTTCTGAAATTTTATCTGAGAGTGCTTGCATCTCAGATCTAATTAATTGCAATTCTTTCCGATGTCCCTCCTCAAGTCGGGTCACCAATGTTTCCATCTCATCCCTTGTCGGGAGGGCCTGGAGGATCGCCATCTCATCCCTAGTTGGTAATGCCTGTAAAATCGCCATTAAGTCTATTCCACCTATGTTATTTTCAGCCATGTTCTTATGTTCCCAGCTATTTATCTCCTCCTGCTCTTGCCCCCCTTCCGTAGCCTGTGGTGTAGTAAGGCTCATCCGGGGTGCTGCTCTTGGGATCTCCGGATACTCTGTCCCCCTTGTCTCCAGCACTGAGGCTCTTGCTGTGGCAGTTGCTGCTCTTGTACGTAAGAAATAGTCTTTGATCTCTGGCTGTGTCAGTGAGGTCAGTATTATTTTTGTTGAATTTTGTTGCTGCTTTTGCTGTGGGATTGCTTCCGTTTTTTTCTTTGCTACATTCATCCCGCTGCTGCCAGCAAGATAAATACTGCTCAGTCCCACCGGTTTTAAAGTCTCTTTTTTAAACTTTATTTAGTCAGTAAAAAAAAAAGTCCTGATGTGATCACCCGTATATTCCAAAACATATACCAGCCCGTCTTAAATCTCCACCTGCAGCCCTTACAAGCCCGTCTTCTCTTACTTAGATTATAAGTTCAAAAGTTCAAAGGCTCATAGACTCCTCTACTCCTCTTCACATTTCACATTTCCTTGCAACTTCTTTTTTTTTTTTTTGTTCCTTTTTTTTTACCCGGCCTCTTACTGGCAGCTTAGGAATGTACAGCCACTTTGTACTCACCGCACTCTTCCCCTCTCTCTCCCAAGCCTTAGAGGTCACTTGTTCAACCCTGTGGTGCTAACTCACAGCCACAGTCACATCAATAGTCTCGGGGGGGTCCGCCCCCCCCCCCCCCCCCCCGCTTCTCACACGCAGCACACAGCTGACTTCTCCCTCTCCTCGCAGCGCAGCGGTGTGTGTGTATCGGCTCCCTGTTCTCAGGTTCACTCCCACCTTCTCACACACAACACACGCTGAACGCCGCACGCTCAGCTGTTGAACTGTCTCTACTCACCGGCTGCGAGGAACCGACCAAAACGAGTCAGAAAAAAGAAGGATAACCAGGTGAAATTATATCAGGGCTTCTCAGGACTTTTCAGGGCTTTCAGGCTGCCAAAGATTTCCAATAGTTTTCCGGGCTTCCAGGGCTAAGAAAAGCCTATGAATTTCACTGCTTCAGGTTCAAGTTCTCATTACAGCTCTGCATTAGATCAAGTTAAAACTTCCAGGTTTACATAACATTCAATCTATTTAGTATTTAGTGAGGAGAGGTGAGGTATAGCTCAGCTCAGCGTGTGTCTCCTCACTCCGCCATTGTTAGGCCACTCCTCCGCCTCTTCATACACACTCAGGGCTCCGCCTCTTCATATACACTCAGGACTCCACCTCTTCATACACACCCAGGGCTCTGCCTCTTCATACACACTCAGGAGCTCTGCCTCTTCATACACACTCAGGAGCTCCGCCTCTTCATACACACTCAGGGGCTCCGCCTCTTCATACACACTCAGGAGCTCCGCCTCTTCATACACACTCAGGAGCTCCGCCTCTTCATACACACTCAGGGGCTCCGCCTCTTCATACACACTCAGGGGCTCCGCCTCTTCATACACACTCAGGAACTCCGCCTCTTTATACACACTCGGGGCTCTGCCTCTTCATACACACTCAGGAGCTCCGCCTCTTCATACACACTCAGGAGCTCCGCCTCTTCATACACACTCAGGAGCTCCGCCTCTTCATACACACTCAGGGGCTCCGCCTCTTCATACACACTCAGGGGCTCCGCCTCTTCATACACACTCAGGAACTCCGCCTCTTTATACACACTCGGGGCTCTGCCTCTTCATACACACTCAGGAGCTCCGCCTCTTCATACACACTCAGGAGCTCCGCCTCTTCATACACACTCAGGAGCTCCGCCTCTTCATACACACTCAGGAGCTCCGCTTCTTCATACACACTCAGGAGCTCCGCCTCTTCATACACACTCAGGAGCTCCGCCTCTTCATACACACTCAGGAGCTCTGCCTCTTCATACACACTCAGGGCTCCGCCTCTTCATACACACTCAGGAGCTCCGCCTCTTTATATACACTCAGGAGCTCTGCCTCTTAATACACACTCAGGGCTCCGCCTCTTCATACACACTCAGGAGCTCTGCCTCTTAATACACACTCAGGACTCCGCCTCTTCATACACACTCAGGGCTCCGCCTCTTCATACACACTCAGGAGCTCTGCCTCTTCATATACACTCAGGAGCTCCGCCTCTTCATACACACTCAGGAGCTCCGCCTCTTCATACACACTCAGGGCTCCGTCTTTTCATACACACTCAGGAGCTCCGCCTCTTCATACACACTCAGGAGCTCCGCCTCTTCATACACACTCAGGAGCTCCGCCTCTTCATACACACTCAGGGAGGAGAGAAATTCAACTTGGCTGTATACCAAATACCAATTTAGTGCAGCCATTATCTCACCCCCAAACAGGGCAAATTCAGTCCAAATCCAAACAAAACCAAACAAGTGATCTGTTTATTGTTCCCTTAGAGCCGGTTCACACTGGGGCGACCTGGGATCCGACTTCAAGTCACCCCAAGTCGCGCGGTCAAGAAAATGAATGGAAGTGAATGGGAGCCATCTTAATGTACACTACTGAAGTCGCTGTGACTTCAGAAAAGGTTCCTATACTACTTCAATCCGACTTCTAGGCAACTTGTACCCATTGATTTCAATGGAAGTCGCCTCAGAAGTCGGATCACTGTCTTAACTGAAGCAACAATACAGGAAGATAACATACATTTCTCAGGCAAACCCCTCCCTCCCACAGAGCTGATTGTTGTTTGATTGGCCACTGGAAAGCCTCCTGTTCAGGATGCGACTTGAAGTTGCCTGATGATTCATACTCAAGTTGTGTCCAAGTTGCCTCCCAAAGTCGTGCTTGAAGTCGTGTTGCCCCTGTGTGAATGGGCTCTTATTGGTGACCGATGGGAGAAGGATCCCCTCATATCAGTGATCAGTGAAAGAAGGACATTTTTACATTATTATGAAATTGTTGTTACTGAAAGACAGAAATGTATCAATTCACAGGGAACCCCTAAAATCCTTTGGAGGATCCCTGGCTGATAAAGGCCGGACTAGTCAGTAATATATTTCTATCCCCCTTGGTGGGAGTGGAGATGACCCATCTATAAGGATATACAGTACATACACACACAGCACAAGGCCACTTCAATATATTTCTCAGGACTGCAGTTCCTCTGAGCTCCACAAGATGGTGATCTCACTTCTATTAGGAAGACAGACAGGAAGTGATGTCAGGTACAAACAGGAAGTTCTGGGTGAGAGGTGAGTCGGGAGGAAAAAGAGGGAAGACATTGCTGGAAGTGGCAGCAGAGGAGGTAATAAGATCTTATCTTCTATTTACACCCAGTAACCCCGTCATGTCCGTCCTCTTCCTCCATAGTCACTGTGATGTCTTTTATCTCCAGCAGATGATGATACACAGATATAGTGTGGAGACCTAGATTAACCCCTTCAGGGGCAGAACATTCCCCCACTTACAGGGCCGGAAAACACCATTTTGGAGATGTGTCACCTTTCCCACCAATCACCTTCTCACCTCATCAGTCTATATCAGGGGTCTCCAAACTTTCTAAACAAAGGGCCAGTTTAGACTTTAGAGAGGCCAGTGGGAGTAGAAAATGTCCAGTGGAAGTAAACAATGTCTCATCGTTGGTGTCAGTAGGAGGAACTGTGTCCCCTCATTGGTGTCGGTGGGAGGAATTGAACCCCATTGTTCATATCAATGAAATAGTGCCCCATTGTTTAAATCAATAGAAGGAATGGTGCCCTGTCGATGTCAGTGGGATAAATAATACCCCATTGTTAGTGTCAGTGGATGGAATAGTGCCCCAAGGGCCAGATAAAGGTAAGCAAAGGGCCGCATGCAGCCCCCGGGCCACAGTTTGGAGACCTCTCATCTATACTAAACAGATTATACCACTTTTATTAGTGGGGGGAGTTGCAGTGTATATCATTGGAAGAAATCACATCCAGGTACATGTGAATGGACAAGTTGGTGACAAGATACACAGCGGGTCCAACCAAAATGCACAGTGAGACCTATCTAGTAATAGAAGGTCCATCCATTGTGGTGAGTGTCATCCATGTGGGGTCCCCTGGAAGTGGTCACGTGTTTATCTGTTACTAATGGCACAGCACCTGATCACCTACCTCTTGTTTTTCAAGCAACTAATATTTGAAGGGGAATTTTTGATTCTTTGGACATTAGTTGTGTTTTCTGGTGTCATTCATTTCTTTATTCTTTACATGTGACAAACTGTTTAATAATCTTTATTTATATTTTTGGCAGCGCAGTCTATATACACATTTACTGGAGATCATATGACCATCACATTGCCTCCCCTCCACCTCCCTCCCTGATAGAATAGAGAAATACAAAGAAGATTCTAGAAGTCACCAGAGAGATGATGGTGGAGAGGTGAGCGGTGCCGGGAATTCTGGGACATTATCCAGTAACAGACAAGGGGTGTGTCTGGATGGTGACTGTATCATTGTGTGTGTCAGGTTCCTATAAGGTGTCAGGATGTCACTGTCTATTTCTCCATGGAGGAGTGGGAGTATTTAGAAGGACACAAGGATCTCTACAAGGACGTCATGATGGACAATCAGCCGCCCCTCACATCACCGGGTAAGAGGAGACTTTATTGTAAAGGAGAGAGCAGTACGGAGGATCCACCTAGATCCCCCATCATCTGATAAACACATAGAAACAATGTATTCAGTCAGTGTGTGTGTTTCCTACAGATGGATCCAGTAATGGGAACCCCCCAGAGAGATGTCCCCGTCCTCTGTATTCCCGGGATTCCACACAGGAAGGTCACACCATCCCCCATCATCATCAGGTAGATGAGTGACAATTATTGGTAGTTCTGATTAATACACAGCATGTTTGTTACAATGAATGTTTTATTATATATTCAGAGTGGAAACCTTGGGGATGATAATATTGATGTTAAAGTAGAGTATAAAGAGGAGGATGAGGAGTATGGAGTGATGGAGGAGTTTTCAGAAGGACACAAGGATATGATGGAGCCACCTAATACCAGGAACCCACCAGAGAGATGTCCCCGTCCTCTGTATTCCCGGGATTCCACACAGGAAGGTCACACCATCCCCCACCATCATCAGGTAGATGAGTGACAATTTATACACAACATGTTTTTTTATTAAAGTATTGCAAATTTTACAGATTTTCACTTATGAGTGCATCGTAAGGCATAGGTGATACAATATACAATATGACAATCAAGAAAACGTTTGTGAATACAAATATATCAAAGCAGAATTCTTATGACAATATGTTATGGAGTACAGATTTCAGATCCAGGTAAATGGGGGGGGGGGGGTGTTATGATGAGGTAGTGGACAACTTTATACTTAGGGATTCGGCAGAGAAAGAGGGTTGTGTTCAGCAAATAGGATAGACATCATCAGGTACAACATAGAGCAGTACTGTGTAATCAACAAAGTAAGGCGGTGGTGTTAATATTGAAGTAATTGAGCCATGGGGTCCATTCACTCTGGAATTTAGGTAGGGTCAGGTTTGCTTTGGCAAACATAAGTTCAATCTGTAGATAGGAGTTGGGAGACTAGTAGAGAAGAAGGTGACAATATGATATTCCACTTGTTATGGAAAGTCTAGCTGCAATTAGGATGTGAGTAAGGATGACATGATGAGAAGAATCCCATGTTCCCATTCCCATGCCTAGCAATGCCAGTTGGGTGTGATTTTTGTAGAGTTGCCGGGGATGTTGGTGATGAGTGTTTGAACAGATTGCCAGAAGGGAAGGAGCAGAGGGCAGGACCACCAGACACGTACCATGGACCCATCATGATGGGTTGATCTTATTTTGTGAGAGAGGACAGAGCGTGTCGCACTCTTAGGTACTTGAAGAAGTCCTTATTGGGAATGTTGTAATCTTCATGTGGGTGTTGGAAGCTTCCCTTCATGTAGAATGTTTCCAATTGTGGTAATGCCCGCTGTTATCCAGGAGGCTAGGGACACATCAGACCATATTATTTCCAGCGCAGCCAGAGGGAGAGATTCCATTGCTTTTTCCGAGAGACCGTTATTTTGGCGATGAATTGAACTCCAGACTTTGAGGGTTGCGTTTACTGTGCTTAAGAAAGATGGCGTTAGTCGATGTTGTAGCCATATGGCTGCTAGCAGAGATTTGGTGGGGGTACCCTTCTATTTGCACCCACAGAGTGTGAGATAATTGTGACCACCAATGTTGGGATTGGTTTAGGAGAACTGCTTAGTCGTAGTTCTTGAGGTTAGGAGCTCCCATTCCTGCTTTGGCCTCTGCAGTGCATATGGTTGGAGTGTTTAACTCTGGGGCGTCTGCCATCCCAGATATAGTTGTTGATGGTGCGTTGTAGCGTGTCCTGTTGAGAAGAGAGTATCGGTACTGGGAGAGTTCGGAACATATATAGCAGGTGAGGCAAGAGGAACATTTTGGATAGTGCCATCTTCCCAGCCCCGGAAGCCCGGGTGGTTCGGAGGGAGGTGCCGATATCCTGTAGTTTCTTAAATCGGTGCTCCAGCCGGAATTTTTTTTTTTTTTAAGTCAGCCACTACAAACACTGGAGCTGCTGACTTTTAATGCATAAAATGATGCGTTCCTTTGGGTAATGAGGTAATGGGATTATGCATTATTGTTTTTTATGAGAAGTAGAAGCATATATGTTGGCTATAACATATGGTATATTGTCAAAGAGGGCATCTAGGATTAGGTATTTGCCATAGGGATCAGCCTCCAGGTGACGGAGCTGGAAAGCTAGGGATTTATGTATAGCAATCATGACACCCCTAATTTTTTTGTTAGCATGTGGAAACTAAGTATGAGGTGGTGTTGACATGAGGGAGTTTTTTTGTGTGTTTTTCAAACGCAAAGTATGTCTGTTTTTTGAGTAATGGCTTCTCGCCACATTCTAGACCTTTTTGTAGGGGCTATTATGGCCATTTGCATTGATAGTGGTAATACAGATGGACATATTGACATGTAGAAGTACCACCGAGTTGTAGGTGCATGGGAGAGTAAGGAACGTTACCTGGACTCAGGTTAGTATTATCATAAGCAGTAGGTTATGATTAAACAGACATAATTAGCACAAAATATAATAGAAACAATTGCAGTGAATGTAGGCTGTGTGCGTATCATACTTCGTGCCAGGGTGCGTGATAACCAGAAAAACATTAAACAGATGAACAAGTTATAACATTTTCATTCACATTCTGGGCCTCCGATCAAGTGGGTAATGAGGAACTAGACATTGTGTCTGAGGGGGGGTAGGTAGACTTTGTGATCATGAGAGAATCAGGTAGGTTTTAGATTGCTATGCAGCATATTTCTCATGATTTATGGATTGCGTTGTTACTTGGGTGACTTGTAGATGATGAAGGTTTTGGGCCCCAGTTATGGAGCATCTTGTAGCCATCTTTAGGGGACGTGATGGTGATTTGTTGGCTCTGATATGTGACCAGCAATTTGGTGGGGAAGTCCCAGCGGCAAATTATATTGTGGTCTCTCAAAATCGCAGTGCTGGGGGTATATTCTTTTCTCAATTTTGAGGTTGCTGCAGACAGGTCCTGGTACAGGGCTATCCCCGTGTGTGGAGGGGAGAGTGCGCAGGAGGATCTGCTCGCTCTGAGTAGGCGTTCTTTGATATGATAAAAATGGATCCTCGTTAGCACATCTCTAGGGACTGTGTCAGGCAGATGTGTTGGTTTGGGAATCCTGTGTGCTCTATCCATTAGTAAATCTTTAGGTGTGAGATCTGGGATAAGCTTTAGGAAAATCTGCTGCAAGTAAGGTATGAAATCTTGTGGTTTAACAGCTTCAGGGATCCCTCTTATTTTTAAATTATTGCGGCGGGAGCGATCCTCTAAATCTGCAACTTTCAATTTGTAGTTCATGTCCGTTGTCTGTTCCACATGAGCATCCACCATTTCATCCATGTGCTTTTTATGATCACTCCTAACTGATTGTAGGTGATCTGTGCGGTCTTCAATGCCATCTATTCTGTGAGTAAGGTGGGACACTGAGGAGCGTAGCTCATAATGCAGACCAGCCTGGAGAGATAATAACATAGCTGTAATGGTGTTTTCAGAGGCAGGGGAGTCTTAAAGCGAAGCTCCACCCTAAAGTGGAACTTCCACTCATCGGATTCCTCCCCCCCTCCGGTGTCACAATTGGCACCTTTCAGGGGAGGGGGGACAGGATGTCAAAGACAGGTATCCTTTCCCACTTTCAGGAATGTATGTGTAGCTGCTGGCTTTTAATTATTTTTGCCCGGAACACCCCTTTTAAGCAGAAAAGGCAGCTGGGGTTGCTGTGTGCTTTGCTGGAGTGTCTGCTGCTGACTCAGGGATGTCATCCCAGTGATGCTTCTTAGCTTTGGGAAGTTTCTGTGGAGAGTGTGCAGGTGATTCTACAGCTCTCTTACCTCTATTAGAAGCTGTGGGGTTGTATTGCTGCTGTGAGGAGTCCTCCATGTCAGAGAGATCGTTTGAGGCTGTAGGAGGTAAAGGCTCTGTGTGAGGAAGAAGAGAAGAGTGGCCTTTCTCCCGGGTGCCATCTTGTGCATGCTTGCTGGTCGTCTGCATGAAGAAATCTGTTATGTGGCACGGTCCTGGTATCTGATTTCTTCTGTGGTACATAGCCTGGTAGTTCCCCAATGTTAAAAGTGGCTGTCTAGTGCGCTGTGAGCCGAGATATAGACCCGGTTGTGGCAGGGAGTTCTAGAGCCGAGCGGCCATCTTGGTCTGCAGCTTGACACGCCCCTATACACAGCATGTTTGTTACAATGAATGTTTTATTATATATTTCAGAGTGGAAACCTCAGGGATGATAATATTGATGTTAAAGAAGAGTATAAAGAGGAGGATAAGGAGTATGGAGTGATGGAGGAGTTTTCAGAAGGACACAAGGATATGATGGAGCCACCTAATACCAGGAACCCCCCAGAGAGATGTCCCCGTCCTCTGTATTCCCGGGATTCCACACAGGAAGGTCACACCATCCCTCCATTTTGCAAGGTTGGTAGGACGGAGCATCTAGAACATGGACATGTGGAAACAATGTTTGGATTTTTTATGTGATGTCACAGTAATAAAGCTTATATCTTACAGATGATATTCTCTCTCATTCTCTTGGTTTAGAGTGGAGATCCAATCGATATAGAATTTGAGGTGAAATCAGAAGAAGAAGAAGAGACGTATGTGAGGGATGATGAGCAGTCTATGGAGGAGGATGGAATAACGGGGACATTTATAGAGGAGGACACTCCTACAGAGATCAGCACAGGTGGGTCATTAACACTAAATCCATTCCTCCACCCATACTGCTCACTGATTGGTCCAGAGTAGGGCGGGGACTGGGTGATATCAGCCTGTAATCCCCTGGTCACTTTCCTGAGCTGTGTTCCCCGTCCGGTATTCCTGTATTTCTCTCGGATAATCTTCCTTGTCTGTGCTGCAGACACAATTTATGTCTCTAGACTGGATTTATGGAGATTCTTGGGTTCAGCTGGCAGCAAATTGTTCATTTTCACCATAGGCGTTACTCGATCTGGGGTATGTGTTTTAGGTCTTCTGCCCCATACCCGGGTATGGCAAGATGTCTGACAGAACAATTCTCCCGGGGGTTACTTGCTCTCTGTTGTCTGCTGGCTGTGCCGGGTGGAGGGATATGTCTGTATAGTCTCAGACCCAAGTCACTGAGTGCAGTCTCAGGAGATGGGAGGCAGCGGTGTGAGATCTCTGCAACTTGTCTCGTGTAAAAAATGTATCTACCACTGATTACTGAATACCAATATTATGAGTCCTAATCCCTGCACTATATAATTTATATTGTACATTACATACTCTTGACCCCTACACTATATGTTGTACATTACATCATTCTGATACTATAAAATCCTAACTGTTGTATTCTACATAATAAATTGTACATTACATAATCCTGAATTCTTTTGCACCCATTTCCTACCAGCTGAAAATGATATATCTGATGATGAGATTGGAGCACAGACTTTTACATGGTGATAATAATGTGATAACATCCTCAGACTAACAACCTTAAACAGAAAGTGATAATGAGGGGGAGGAGTCAATAACCCAATGATGGTGGTCTTCAGGATCAGTCCAGTCTTCATCTTGGTTGTTCTCCCCCATCCTCACTCTCTGACCTCTGGAGGGGCTCAGCCTCGCTGTTATTCATGACTAAATCGTGGACTAAATAAGGAAGTGCAGGACTTCTTGTGTTGGGAAGATGGAAATGAGTGATAGAGGGGGTGGGGACACTCATCCTATAATCCCCTCATCACTGTCGCTCCTATAAAAGACAGTTCTCGTTGTTTCCTCACTCTCTGACTAAGGTCCATGAATAAAGAAATGATCTGGTAGGAGATCAGAGGACCCATTTACTAGTTACCTTGAGGGAGGAATTGTAAGATCCTCAGAGACAAAGCTGCCTGATGTGGGCGGAGTCCTGGTTTAGGGGAACCAATCAGCTCATGTCTAGTAATAATCTTTTTATTTCTATTTTAGTAGATGGACGGGAGATGAGGAAAACTTCAGAGAATTGTCTCACTTTGTCTCCAGACTGTAAAGTAGAAGATGAGGACATCACACAGTATAGTCCAGGAGAAAACCCGACTACCTCAAATGTCCATCCGGCACCACACAGTGTAGATGGACCATCGTACTCCTCTTATCCTGAGGAACCTCAGACTGTGCGGGACGGTGCCGAACCATCGTATTCCTCCTATCCTGAGGAACCTCAGACTGTGCGGGACGGTGCCGGACCATCGTATTTCTCTTATCCTGAGGAACCTCAGACTGTGCGGGACAGTGCCGCACCATCGTATTCCTCTTATCCTGAGGAACCTCAGACTGTGCGGGACGGTGCCGTCCTTCCAACAGAGAAGGGCTTTTTCTGTACTGAGTGCGGAAAGTGTTTCCCTTCTAAATCCAATCTTAATAAGCATAAAATATCTCACACAGGAGAGAAGCCGTATTCCTGTCCTGAGTGCGGGAAATGTTTTTCACAGAAGTCCCATCTTTACAGACATCAGAGATCTCACACAGGGGAGAAGCCGTTTTCCTGTCCTGAGTGCGGTAAATGTTTCTCAAGGAAGTTCCATCTTTACAGACATCAGAGATCTCACACAGAGCAGAATGCGTATTCCTGTCCTGAGTGCGGGAAATGTTTTTCACAGAAGTCCTATCTTTCCACACATCAGAGATCTCACACTGGGGAGAAGCCATATTCCTGTCCTGAGTGTGGCAAATGTTTTTCACAGAAGTCCTATCTTTCCATACATCAGCGATCTCACACGGGGGAGAAGCCGTATTCCTGTCCTGAGTGTGGTAAATGTTTTTCAGTGAAGTCTAGTCTTTCCATACATCAAAGATCTCACACGGGGGAGAAGCCGCATTCCTGTCCTGAGTGCGGGAAATGTTTTTCAGATAAGTCCCATCTTTACACACATGAAAGATCTCACACAGGGCAGAAGCCGTATTGCTGTCCTGAGTGCGGGAAATGTTTTTCACAGAAGGTTATTCTTTCCACACATCAGAGATCACACACGGGGGAGAAGCCGTATTCCTGTCCTGAGTGTGGGAAATGTTTTTCAGATAGGTCCACTCTTTCCACACATCAGAGATCTCACACGGGGGAGAAGCCGCATTCCTGTCCTGAGTGCGGGAAATGTTTCTCACGGAAGTCCCATCTTTACACACATCAGAGATCTCACACGGGGGAGAAGCCGCATTCCTGTCCTGAGTGCGGGAAATGTTTCTCACGGAAGTCCCATCTTTATAGACATCAGAGATCTCACACGGGGGAGAAGCCGTATTCCTGTCCTGAGTGAGGGAAATGTTCCTCACTGAAGTCCTGTCTTCCTGTACATCAGGGATCCCACACAACCCTTGAGGTCTATTAGTGAGTGCGGGAAATGTCTTGTATGTAAATGTTGCTGGACATCACAGCTCTCATGTGGGGAAGAAGCACACCCTGATATACACCTCAGATATACTCCATGGCTGATCTTTTTTTCTTAATTCAATAGATTTTTATTAATAATTTTAAAGTTATACAGTAGTAGATAATAAGACAGTGCGGTACATTATACATGAGGTGAAATAGTATACATTTGCAAGTACATAGATAAAGTGCCAGGTAGATAAAATGAACACAGCAAACATTCGCACATATGATAGAAAAACTCCTAGAGAATTGTAGAGTCAATTCAAAATTGCAACAACAACAGTAAATTGGAGAACTCAATCCTCCCGAACACCCCCAAGGGGACTCGTAGTGTCCGGGAGGTGTCCTTCCCTTCAATGAGTAGTAACTATTCTATAAACAAATAAGTGAAGTAAATCGTGCCAAGTTATCATACCAGAGATTCCATGGAGCCCAGTGGATCGTATATGTATGTAGAGAACCTAGGGATGATGCTAAAATTTTCTCATACGCGTTATGAAGGTTGGTCAGGTCAATAGCATCATTGGGAGATTAGAGTCTTTCCACTTTCTCGTGATCGATAGTATAGCCGCCAAGAGTAAGTGAGTTATAGTTCTCCATAGATTGGCTGGGAATTTGTCAATCCCCAGAGATAGGAGTGCTAAGGCTGGATCAGGTGTTACCTGCGTCAAATCAGAAATTATAGTGACAATTTTTGCCCAATAGGTGGTGAGTTTGAGGCAACTCCACAATATATTCAATATGTCTCCTTTGGCGTGGCATAGCCTCCAACATGTGTTAGGCCCCATACACACGAGAGGATTTATCCGCGAATACGGTCCAGCGGACCGTTTCCGCGGATAAATCCTCTCGAGGATTTCAGCGGATTTCCATGCGATGGCGTGTACTCACCATCGCATTGAAATCCGCGCCGAAATCCTCTGGCGATGACGTGTCGCGCCGTCGCCGCGATGACGTGTCGCGCCGTCGCCGCGATTATGACGTGGCGACGTGCGCAACGCTGTCATATAAGGAATTCCACGCATGCGTCGAATCATTACGACGCATGCTGGGATCCCTTCGGACGGATGGATCCGGTGAGTCTATACAGACCAGCGGATCCATCCGTTGGGATGGATTCCAGCAGATAGATTTGTTTAGCATGTCAGCAAATATTTGATCTGCTGGAATCCATCCCAGGGGATAAATATGCGCGGAAACAGATCCGCTGGAGTGTACACACCATAGGATCTATCCGCTGAAACCCATTCGCTGGGATTTTTCAGCGGATGGATTCTATCGTGTGTATGGGGCCTTAGGGGTTTGGGAATCGAATTTGGACATTACCACTGGTGTAAGATACCAACGCAGGGTAATTTTGGTCGATAATTCCCATAGGGAGGTGCAGTTAGAAGCAGATTGATTGGCTTTACAAGCCATGTGCCATTGGTCATCTGTAAAAGAACACTGTAGGTCTCTTTCCCAAAGTAGATGGGAAGAAGATTTAGTGAAGATACGCTTTTGTTGTAACAGATTATAAAATAAGGAAATGCCTTTTTTCTGTTGCACTGGAGAGGTCAAGAAGGCCCAAGCCAATGAGTGAATGTACTGACATAAATTGCCCAATTTTTGTAAATAATGTACTATCTGTGCATATTGGAAGTAGCTGGTGTGAGGTAGGTCAAATTCGGACTGTACAGATTGGAAGGATTTAAGCCTACCGTTCGAGTATAACTCGTGTATATAAGTGATGCCCCTTCCGCTCCAAGAAGCAATCGGAACATGTTCAATGATAAGGTGCAACGCTTGGAAAGGGATCTTAACACTGACGTTAGGATCTGTGGGCCAGATTCACGTAGAAATGGATCGGCGCAGTGTATCAGAGATACGCTACGCTGCCGTAACGTTTCCGGCTTTGGTTTGAATCCTGAAAGATTGCGCGCCGAAAGTTACGGCGGCGTAGTGTATTTCTGGCGGCGGAATTCAAATTGGCGATTAGGGGGCGTGATTCATTTAAATAAAGCGCGTCCCCGTGGTGATTGAACTGCGCATGCTCCGTTTCGAAGTTTCCCGCCGTGCTTTGCGCGAAATGACTTTGCAACAACGTAATTTTTTGAACTTAGACGTGACTTACGTCCATCCCTATTCACGGACGACTTGCGCAAAAAATAAAAAAAATTCTAATTTCGACGCGGGAACGATGGCCATACTTAGCATGGCAAGTCTATCTATACGCCGCAAAATAGCAGCTTTACTATACACCGGAAAAAGCCGACTAGAGACGACATAAGAGAATGCGACGGCTGCACGTACGTTTGTGGATCGTCGGAAAAAGCTAATTTGCATACCCGACGCGGAAAACGACGCAAACTCCACCCAGCGGACGCCGAAGTATTGCATCTACAATCCGAAGGCGTACGAAGCCGTACGCCTGTCGGATCGAACTCAGATGCCGTTGTATCTTGGTTTGAGGATTCAAACTAAAGATACGACGTGGGTAATTTGAAAGTACGGTGGCGTATCAGTAGATACGCCAGCGTACTCTCTCTCTGAATCTGGCCCTGTGAGTTTAGTGGGTGCAAAAAATTTAAGCCACGTTTTAATGGAAATGACCATTGTGGGAGGCAAATGCGTTGGGATTTTAACTCCCAATATGGCCCCAAATAACCATAGATTGGCTGGACCGTATTTGCAGTAACTGGATTCAATAAGTCCCCATTGTGTAGTAGGAGTAGAGTTAAACCATTCCTTCATTTGTGTCAAAATGGAGGCATAATAATAATCCTGGAAATCTATGTTGCCTACTTCCCCGTAGAGTCTATGTTTAATTAATTTGTTATGAGTACACCTGGATTTTTTCCCATTCCAGACAAATCTGGACAAAAGTGATTGCATGGATTAAAAAAAAAATAGCGGGAATAGGAATGGGTACATTTCCGAAAAAGTATAGAACTTGTGGAAGATGAATCATTTTGAAAGCAGATAGTCTGCCCCACCAAGAAAATTTGTGTTTACTCAGTTTGTGAAGATCAGTCTGTAACTTGTTCCTAAGGGTGATGTAATTGTATTCGTATAATGATTTAGTAGTCCTGGTGAGGGGGATGCCTAAATACGGGATACTAGTGTCCGCCCAAATGTAAGGAAACTGGTGTTGAAGTAAATTACTAGTCACAGCGTCAATTCCAATGTCAAGAATGGATGGTTTGAAGGTATTCGCCTTGTAGAATGAGACCTTTCCAAACCAGGATAAAACTTTTTGGACTTTCAGTAGAGAAGAAAAAGGACTGGATAACATTAAGATCACATCGTCCCCAAATAAACTAATTTTATGGACTTGGTTTTCTATAGTAACTCCAGATATTTTGATATTTGATCTGATATGTTCAGCTAGGGGTTCTATCATCATATTGAAAATCAGGGGGGATAATGGGCAGCCCTGTCGGGTACCGTTGGAAATGTGGAATGGTTTAGAAAGAAGATTAGAAGTGAAGACTCGTGCTGTGGGAGTGGTGTAAATGGCCAATGAGGCGTCAAGAATAGGTCCCATAAAATTTTTGAAGTGTCAGAGTCAGGTAGTTCCAATTAACCCTGTCAAGCGCCTTCTCTGCGTCTAATGAAATGTCAAATTCACACTATGTATTACATTTATCAGTCTTCTGGTAGCGTCGGAAGTTTGACGCAAGTCACACTCCAGACGAAGCAAGTTTTTGTGAAACGTGTCGGGTGATTCCACTGCTGCCATTGACATATTGATCGATATGCTGTTTTATCTTCACTTTCATGTAATTGGGGTAGATTCAGGTAGGGGCGCGCAATGATACGGCGACGCAGCGTATCGTATTTACACTACGCCGCCGTAACTTACAGGAGCAAGTACAGTATTCACAAAGCACTTGCTCCGTAAGTCGTAATTCAAATGTGGAAGGGGGGCGTGTTTTATGTAAATGTATGATGACCTGACGTGATTGACGCATGCGCCGTCCGTGTACATATCCCAGTGTGCATTGCTTCCAAGTACGGTGCAACGACATATTGGTTTCGACGTGAACGTAAATTACGTCCAGCCCTATTTGCGAACGACTTACGCAAACAACGTAAATAATTCAAATTTCGAAGCGGGAACGACGTCCATACTTAACATTGGCTGCGCCTCCTAATAGCAGGAGCAATGTTACGACGAAAACGACTTACGCAAACGATGTAAAAAACTACCGCCGGGCGCACGTATGTTTGTGAATCGGCGTAAGTAGGTAATTTGCATACTCTACGCTGAAAACTACGGGAGTGCCACCTAGCGGCCAACGTGAGAATGCACCCTAGGATACGACGGCTTAAGATACTTATGCCAGTCGTATCTTAGGGTAATGTCGGCGTATCTAGCTTTCTGAATACAGAAAGTAGATACGCTGGCAAAGCTTAGCAATTACGCGGCGTATCTATGGATACGCCGGCGTAATTGCTCTCTGAATCTAACCCAGTGTTTATAACTAGGGTTGAGCGAACCCGAACTTTTGGGTTTTTGGTACCCGGACCCGAAGAATTTTCTGTAAGTTCGAGTTCGGTGTTCGGCAATGTAATGTCGCGCTGCAGGGCAGCCAATCACCATTTGTTTTACTCGTGTGACTTAGAAGCCATCACAGCCATGCCTACTAATGGCATGGCTGTGATTGGCCAGTGCAGCATGTGACCCAGCCTCTATATAAGCTAGAGGCACATAGCACAGCACGTCACTCTGCTTTAGATAGTGTAGGGAAAGGCTGCTGCTGCTGCTCCGAGGGAGAGAATTAGATAGGAGTCAGACTGTCCTGCTTCAGAAATTAAATTACACCAGCACTGCATATGTTCCTGTGAGATACACCCTTTATATACTTTTCTTCTATTGTGCTATTTAAAAAACATCCATTTAGGGCAACAACATTTTTTTTGCAGTGTTTCCTCCATATCTGTACGTGTGAGAAAGACCCTTTAGATACTGTTCTTCTATTGTGCTATTCAAAAAACACCCATTTAGGGCAAAAATATATATTTTTGCAGTGTTTCCTCCAGTGTTTGCAGTGTTTCCTCCATATCTGTACGTGTGAGATAAACACTTTAGCTACTGTTCTTCTATTGTGCTATTCAAAAAACACCCATTTAGGGCATATCATTTTTTGTTGGTGCGTTTTCCTGCATATCTGTACGTGTGAGATACACCCTTTAGATACTGTTTTTCTATTGTGCTATTAAAAAAAAATATTTTTTTGGGCAAATATTATTTTTTTGGTGCGTTTCCTACATATCTGTAGGTGTGAGATACACCCTTTAGATACTGTTTTTCTATTGTGCTATTAAAAAAAAACACCCATTTAGGGGAAGATCCTACATATGAGAACGTCAAATAAGGGACGTGGCCGTGGTCGTGGTGCTGCTGGTGGAGCTCCTGTTGCAGGGAGAGGACGTGGTCGATCTGTGCCAGCTACACGTACAAGTGAAACACCTTCCTCAGGTGCGAGTAGGTGACAGAGCCTGCAGCGGTATTTGATCGGGCCTAATCCAGCTCTACGAATGTTGAGGCCAGGAGCAGAATAGGCGGTAGTAGATTGGGTTGCTGACAGTGCCTCCAGTTCCTTCACATTGTCTCCCAACCAGTCTTGTACTGAAAGATCAGAGTTTGCACCTGCAGCCGATGTCCATCAGTCTTTCACCTCACCCCTTGCAAATCAGCCAAGCAGTCTGAGCCCCAAAGCATGCAGCAGGCTCTTCTGCTTTTTGATGACTCTGTTAGCATGTTTTCCCAGGGCCATCCACCTAGCCCTGCCCCAGAGGTGGAAAAGATTGAGTGCACCAATGCCCAACCACTTATGTTTCAAGATGAGTACATGGGGAAGACCATCACAGCACGTCTCGGATGATGAAGAAACACAGTTGCCAACTGCTGCTGCTTTCGCAATTGTGCAGACTGACAAGGAGGGCAGTGGTGAAGACTGGGTGGAAGATGATGTGGAGGACGATGAGGTCCTTGACCCCACATGGAATCAACGTCATGCAGGTGACCTGTGTAGTTTGGAGGAAGAGGCGGTGGTCGCACAGAGCCACCAGCAGAGCAGAAGAGGGAGCAGGGTGCAAAAGTGGACCGAGCACACCAAAGCCAGGTCCAAGGAGTTCCCTAGCGTGGCAGTTCTTCACACAATGTGCTGATGACAAGACACGAGTGGTTTGCACGCTGTGCAATCAGAGCCTGAAGCGAGGAATAAACGTTCTCAACCTGAGCACAACCTGCATGACTAGGCATCTAAGTGCAAAGCACGAGCTGCAGTGGAGTAGACACCTCAAAAACCAAGAAATTTCTGGCTCCTCCTGCTTCCTCTTCTGCTTTAGTCTCTGCCTCTTCATCCACCTCTGTAGTGACAGTGCCACCTGCCACCCCGCAATTAGAGGACCGGCAAGCAACACTACCACCTGGGTCACCAAATATCTCCACAATGTCCCATGGAAGCATTCAGCTCTCTATCTCCCAAACACTGGAGCGGAAGAGAAACTACCCCCCCTACCCACCTGCGATCCATGGCCCTGAATGCCAGCATTTCAAAATTCCTGGTCTTTGAAATGTTGTCATTCCGCCTGGTGGAGACGCAGAGTTTTAAAAGCCTGATGGCATTGGCTGTCTGTTAGATTTTAAATGTATTTATATTATGTTATAAATGTCTCTGAATTATTGGTTTAAACATGGTAGCATTTGAAGGTTTGTTAAAGACAAACGAAGGTCAATAAAGGACGACAGAACAGCTGTTATAGCGTAGGCCACATCTATTCTTGAAAGTCTACGTCAAGAAAGAGGGTGGAGATGTTACTTAAATATACATAAGTGAACGTTAAAGCTCATCACAACCTTCTTTGGAAAGCTAGATTTGTGCTTAGTTAGCTGTTAAACTTGTATATAAGAACACGTGGGTAAGTGTAGTGGTTAGGAAAATCCAGGGTCACCCAGGCCCGACGGAAGCCTCAGGGTCATCGGACTCTGCAGGAGAGATGGGGGGAGGGAGGACCCTCTCCCAAGAAAGATCAAATCATCTTAACATCTATTTCCTCCTTCTGTAACTTTCTGTGATGCCTACCTGCCATGATGTTTGATTAAGCTGTAACAACGTAAGCATTAATCTGTTTGCTGTCATATCGTTGGAAGAATAAAACATCGTATAATGAAATAAACCTATGTCTGAATAATTTGGAACCAAGAACACGCCTGGAGAAGGGAGAGGTTTTGACACATTGCATGACACGTGTTAGAGGCATATGTCCTCTCTGTTCTATCTCTGTCACTCTTCCCCTGCCCCCCGGCATTTTACACTGTCCCACAGTACGTCGTGCCCAGCCGCCACTACTTTTCCAGGCGAGCCATCCCTTCCCTGCACAACCAAGTGGGGGACAAAATCAGGTGTGCACTGCGCAACACCATCTGTGGAAAGGTCCACCTAACTACGGATACGTGGACCAGTAAGCACGGCCAGGGACGTTATATCTCCCTAACAGCGCACTGGGTAAATGCAGTGGCGGCTGGGCCTGAGGCGGATAGCAGTTTGGCGCATGTCCTTTCACCACCGAGGATTGCAGGGCGCTTCAGTTTGCCTCCTGTTGCTAACTCCTCCTACTCCGCTTCCTCATCCTCTACCGCCTCTGTTAGATTTTAAATGTATTGATATTATGTTCTAAAGGTCTCTGAATCAATGCTTAAACATGGTAGCATTTGAAGGTTTGTTAAAGACAAACGAAGGTCAGTGTATGACGACAGAACAACTGGTGTAGGTTGGGCCATATCTATTCTTAAAGTCCTATGTCAAGGATAGGGGAGGAGATGATACTTAAATATACATGAGTGGGCGTTAAAGCTCATCGCAACCTTCTTTGGAAACGAGCCAATTGTTCTTAGTTAGCTGTTAAACCTGTATAAATGTACACATGGTGAGCATAGGGGGGAGGAAACCTCAGGGTCATCTGACCCACGGGAATCTCGAGGGTCATCCCGGCCCTACGGAAGCCTCAGGGTGGGGATGGGACCCTCACCCAGGAGAAAGATCATAAGGGGCTCTTTCCAGCAGAGAAGATGTAACATCCATTTCCTCCTTCTGTAACTTTGTGATGCCTACCTGCCATGATGTCTGTAACAACGTAACAATGTAAGCATAAACTGTTTGCTGTCATATCGTTGGGAGAATAAACCATCATATAATGAAGTTATGTCTGAATATTTTGGAACCAAGAGAACGCCTGGAGAAGGGAGAGGTTTTTGACACATGACACGTGTTAGAGGCATATGTCCACTATGTCCTCTGTTCTATCTCTGTCACCTCTTCCCCCTTGCCCCCCGGCATTTTACAGCCTCCTCATCTGGTCAGCGTAACACAATCACCACCAACTTCAGCACAGCCATGGGTAAACGACAGCAGGCAGTTTTAAAACGTTCCTGTTTGGGGGAAAAAACCCACACCGTGCAGGAGTTGTGGAGGGACATGGAACAACAGACCGATGAGTGGTTGGTGTCAGTGAGCCTAAAGCCTGGCCTGGTGGTGTGCGACAACGGGCGAAATCTCGTAGCAGCTCTCGCACATCCCTTGCCTGGCACATGTGCTGAATTTGGTGGTGCAGAGGTTCCTGAAAACTTACCCCGATATGCCACAGCTTCTGCAGAAAGTGCGGTCCGTCTGTGTGCACTTTCGGCGTTCTCACCCTGCTGCTGCTCGCCTGGCAGCGCTGCAGCGTAACTTTGGCCTTCCCGCTCACCGCCTCATATGTGACGTGCCCACAAGGTGGAACTCCACCTTGCACATGCTGGCCAGACTGTGCAAGCAGCAGCAGGCGATAGTGGAGTTTCAGCTGCAGCACGCACGCGTGGGTCGCTCTGCGGAACAGAACCACTTCACCACCAATAACTGGGCCTCCATGCAAGACCTGTGTGCCTTGTTGCGCTGTTTTGAGTACTCCACCAACATGGCCAGTGCCGATGACGCCGCTCTCAGCGTGACTATCCCAGTTCTATGCCTCCTTGAAAAAACGCTACGATGATGCGATGCGATGATGGAAGAGGATGTGGCACAGGAGGAGGAGGAGGAATCAGGATAATTTCCAAGGCTTTCAGGGCAGTCATTCACAAGTGGCTCCGAGGGTGGGTTCCTGCACCAACAAAGTCCAGGTACACAATTGTCCAGCAAGGGCACAGTTCTGATGGAGGAGGAGGAGGAACCATGTTCACAGCAGGATGGCATCCAGACCAGCTCATGGCCATTACTGGTGCGTGGCTGGGGGGATACAGATGATACACCTCCCACAGAGGACAGCTGTTCGTTGCCTCTGGGCAGCCTGGCACACATGAGCAATTACATGCTGCAGTGTCTCCGCAACGACCGGCGTGTTTCGCACATTATAACTGGTGCTGATTACTGGGTGGCCACGCTGCTGGATCCCCGTTACAAGGACAATGTACCGTCTTTAATCCCCTCACTGGAGCGTGAACGCAAGATGCGCGAGTACAAGCGCACGCTGGTAGACGCGCTGCTGGTGCAATTCCCACCTGGCAGCGGGGGCACAGTGGAAGCAGAGGAGGAGGAAGAGGTCGCCAACGCAGCAGGGGCACCGCCAGCACCTCAGAAGGCAGGGTTAGCATGGCCGAAATGTGGAAAAGCTTTGTCAGCACGCCACAACAAACAGCACCACCAGCTGATATGGAACGTTTTAGCAGGAGGCAGCATTTCAGCAACATGCTGGAGCAGTATGTGAGCACACCCCTACACGTACTGAATGACGGCTATGCCCCCTTAAACTTCTGGGTCTCCAAATTGGGCACATGGCCTGAGCTTGCCCTTTACGCCTTGGAGGTGCTGGCCTGCCCTGCGGCCAGTGTATTGTCTGAACGTGTATTTAGCACGGCAGGGGGCGTTATCACAGACAAGCGCAGCCGCCTGTCCAGAGCCAATGTGGACAAGCTCACGTTCATTAAATGAACCAGGCATGGATCCCAGAGGAGTTGTCCGTACCTTGTGCAGAATAGACACCGGGCCGCCCTTACCCAGCCATTGTTTTTTTCTGAGCTTTCTAGGGTTGCCATCTCATCCCTTTCAAAGCAAAAACATATTAATTACACAGGTTCTCTGGCTGATTAAGGTGCTGCTAATTAAACTCACTTGGTGCCTTATCGACATTAAATTAGCCCCAGAACCTGTGTAACTCTGTTATCAGGTTTAAAGGGATGAGGTAGCAACCCTAGATCTGTCTCACTATTTTGAGGTTTACCCTAATTTAAAAAATAAATCAATTAAAAACCAAAACCTGCTGTGTTGGCTACCTCCTCCTCCTCCTTCTCCACCGCCGCTTCCACCTTCAGTCACATTCTTAGGCTTGCGCACTGCAACTGCTTTCTTTAAGTCCCACCAGAGGTTCTCAATTGGATTTAAGTCTGGTGACTGCGATGTTCCAGTCTTTAATCTGCAACCATGCTCTAGTGAACTTGGAGGTATGCTTGGGATCATTGTCCTGTTGAAAGGTCCAACGTCTCCCAAGCCTCAGGTTTGTGACGGACTGCATCACATTGTCATCCAATATCTCCTGGTACTGAAGAGAATTCATGGTACCTTGCACACGCTGAAGCTTCCCTGTACCTGCAGAAGCAAAACAGCCCCAAAGCATGATTGACCCCCCGCCATGCTTCACAGTAGGCAAGGTGTTCTTTTCATCATAGGCCTTGTTCTTCCTCCTCCAAACATAGCGTTGATCCATGGACCAACAGTTCTAATTTTGTTTCATCAGTCCACAGAACACAATCCCAAAACTTGTGTGGTTTGCCCACATGACTTTTGGCATACTGCGGTCGACTCTTCTTATTCTTTGGAGACAGCAAGGGGGTGCGCCTGGGAGTTCTGGCATGGAGGCCTTCATTACGCAGTGTGCGCCGTATTGTCTGAGCAGAAACTTCAGTACCCACATCTGACAAATATTTTCTCAGTTCCTCAGCAGTCACACAGGGACTTTTCTCCACTCTACGCTTCAGGTAGCACACAGCAGTCAAAGTCAGCATCTTCTTTCTGCCACGACCAGGTAGCGTTTCAACAGTGCCCTTTGCCTTGAATTTTGCATTTACTACTGTATTACAAAACCAATTGATGTCATATTAGTTGCATATGGTTCTTTATGAAGTCCTTGTAGGATTTCATTCTGAATACAATTATAAATGTACACTAAATTCCCTAAAACCCTTTACAGCATTGGGGGGTTGAATAATTTTGAACAAAACTGTATGGACCTCGTCCTCCAAGGTCAAAATCATTATATATTTTTTTTTATGTTATTTTAAGTTATTTCCCTGCCAACATTTATTTCCAGAGTACTTGCCATGCTCTTCCCGACATTTTGCTGCCATTTGCAGCCCTCCAGCCCTTTCCCTTAGTTTTTTAGAGACATTTTTGTAGTCAAAAGTCCGGGTCCCCATTGACTTCAATGGGGTTCGGGTCCGGGTCAAAGTTCGGGTTAGGTCCCGAACCCAAACATTTTTTTCAAAGTCCGGGTTCGGGTCCGAACCCGAACATCCAGGTGTCCGTTCAACTCTATTGATAAAGAGTTTTATAAGAGGGGGTAAGGAGGATGCCCAAATATTAAAAAACAAGTGTGAAGTCCAGGTGAATGAAAATCTCTCCTGCAAAGATGCCATCAACACTGATGGAATATTTATAGGCATTACAGTACATTTGGATAAGTTAACCCCCCTAGGCCGGTGAGATCTTGGAATATTTCTAGTTCCTTGATGAGGCTTGGAAGGGGTATTAAGAGGTCTGAAAGGAACAATAAAACATTGGCATTTAGTCTCAGTTTAAAGTCCTTTAGGCCTTTAATATTAACATTTTGAATGGCACAAGCGAGGGGTTTGATGAAGGGTGACCACGTGTCCCGGATAGCCTGGGACAGTCCCGCATTTTGCAGGTCTGTCCCGGGCACCTTCATTCCAGGACAATACAGTGTCCCAGAATGAAACTGACACAGCCACCCCCCATGCCAATCTGATGCCCCCAAAAATGGCCGCCACATCGCTGCTTTACTCACTGACAGTACTTTCCCTGGCCGGGAATGCTTGGAGGAACACAGTCCCCGCCCCCTACTTGTGTCCAATCACTGTGCTGTGATTCGTTACAGCACGCGCTGATTTTTGGGAAGGGGGGTGTCCCTAAATGGTATTTTGGAAATGTGGTCACCCTAGTTTGATGGCCAGGGCAAAAAGGAGAGGGGGAAGGGGGCACCCCTGTCTAGTTCCTCTACCTAAAGCAAAGAACTCAGAATTTTCACCTGGAAGTTTAATTCTAGTTTGAGGGGTTTTATATAAAGCTCTAAAACCATGCATGAGTTCATTGCAAAGACCATATTTGGGGAGTAATAGTTACAAGTAGGAACAACTGATACTATCAAAGGCCTTGTGGATATCAAGGCTAAGTATAACTACTGGGTTTGCATGCAGGTATTATTATTTTCATGTTGGTGTTACCAGAACCACTATAAACACTGATTATTATATAATCTCCTGAAGAAGCCATTGTTTGGCGAAACATATAGGGACTTGACATGCATCAGTGACCATTCCAAGCATATGGATACTTTGGCCAGTACTACGGTCTGTATATCACTCTGCCTCTATTTTATGCACCTTATGTTTGTTGTTTGCTGTATATTTATGTAATAACATTTATATTTTTTAAGTAAAAACTGTAGCTTCTATACACTAGGCACCGTTATAATGCCTATTCAACCTCCCTTCTTTGCATTTTACCAAAATAAGGGATGAGGTGTCGGATCTTATAAGGACACTCAACCCACACCCTTTACAAAGTTGTTGGGGTGTAGAAAGATGGCCGCTACTCACAGGATTGATGCTGAGAACTGCTCTTCAGGCAGCTGTGAAATCAGAGGAGTTCTCCCGATGAGGACTGCAGGTGGCAGTAGGACAGGCTGGGCATCTATGACAATAGTGCAGAGGGTGATTCACACTCAGAGGGGTTAGGGAAACCCCAGTAACACTGCAGCCGGGTAGAGAAAGATGGCCGCCACACATTATTCTGGGGACAGGGCCACGGCCGATAACCATGCCACAAATGGAGAAGGAACCCACTGCAATCCCCAACTAGGGCCGCACTCTGTCCGGCCGGGATGTTCCAGTTGTGCGGTGGGGTCTTGGTCGGGTACAGAAGAGATGGGGAGGCCGCGGGCATCCGCCTGGGTGTAGCAAGATACCTGTGACTCACCTGCTGGATCCCCCAATGATCTATCAGGGTAGCACACAGGAGTGGTACCACGGGGGGCGCCAGTACCTGGACAGCCCCACTGATCATGCAAGGATGGTGCAGGAAAGCCAAAAGACAGCTATAGCACAGCTGCCAGGTGAAGAAAGATGGGCACCGCTTCTCATGCACAGGCCGGAGCCGCAGACTGTCCCTCAGATGGCTAGAGCAGAGAGGAGCGCCGCGCTAATGGCCTCAGGTGGCTCCCTGATAGACTGGGGGACTCAGGAGTCTGTGGAGAGAGCAAGGCAGGGCTGCTGGGGAGTGCAAAAATCGTGGATGTGCCTCTGGACTGCAGAAGCTCTTCACAGACACATCTGCCTAGACCAACCTGCACTTTATTGTCTATTAGATGGGTAGTAAGGTGTTACCATGCATGCATTTAACAGACTGCAATTTTGTGCTTGAATATAAATTTGGCTCCCTCTGGTGTTGGGTGTGTTCTATATTATTGAAGTTTGTTTGGTTCAGTTATATCAAGGACAAAGCATTATGGGCATTGTGGTACAAGAGACAGAGACTCTATGGCCGAGGGTTGGACTGAGACTGCATTACCCACAAGGTCACGGTGCTACCAGAAATGCAGTGCGCCACGCACAGCCTGCTGGGAGAACTTATTTAAGACCAGCGAGGCCTCACCCCACTCTCTCAGGACGCCATCTTTCAACAGGCAAGAGGCCTGCTGCAGGTGTGTCTAGGCCGGAGAAGCCTGGGCCTAGAGTAAGAGAGAGAGCGGATCGCCTAGCCAGGGAGGGATCCCTGTGGACAGGCCTTGACGACCGAACCAGAGAGGGACGGGTCCACACCTCACAACATCCGGAGCCACTTATCCAGTGGGATCCAGCGAGAGACCGCGTGGAGGACCAGGGACCTTGTGTTACAGAGAGACTGAGAACCATAGGGAAGTTCCGTACTGAGAACACCGGCAAGGCGAGGTCTCATGTGGTGAGAGGGCACTTGCCTACCAACATAGTTAACTGTGTTGCAGGAGCGAGGCTACTATAGTTTTACTGATACTTGCTGGCGTCTGCAGTGCCGCAAGTAGAGACACATGAGCAGAAAACAACGACTTGGGAGAACTAGCGTTCCTTTTATCACTACATTATTCTCATCAAGTGATCATTTTCTCTTTTCACCCTGTTTATTGGAATACAAATAGATAAGTGCACCAACTGAGCTAGCAGAAGATTGACTGACACAAAAGAAGGAACTGTCATCAGTTTCTCTGTTCCCAGGAGTTGCCACGGCGGGACACACACCAGTTGAGTTGTTCACTAGAGGGAGCCATACAGTTGTGAACTTATGGCGTTTGATATAACTGCTTGCATCATTTATTATTTTACTGTTCGGGAGAGTTGTGTGGGATTTGGTGGAGAGCTGTCCCAGTGCTGATGTCAATGCATTGGGAGATTCCTTTACCATACACTCACTCAGGTCTGATTCCAGGTTATGTTATTTGGGTCCTATGACAAAGAAATTCTGAACCAGTTGTGTCCCATTGACTTTTACAGGGAGCTGTGGGTAGTCAATGCAATTTGTGTAACCAGTGTTCCATTTATTTTATGCCCAGTAAATATTTTACCACTGGTTAAGCTATATCTGTGTGGGACTCTGTCTATTGCAGCTGAGTGGCAGGTGACCAACATCAAGGTAACAATAATTAACTGCATTTATTATTGTGTGGTATCATTGAGGTCCCCTCATTGCCATTTGGGTTCCACAATCATATTATTGTCCAGTTGTGCCAAGGTGGGGATTGAGCCAAACTTCAGGGGTTGACAAGCAGAGTGCAGGCCCAAATCTAAACCAGCAGCTCCTTCGGGGGTAGTGCTACATATGAAAATTTGTACTGATGTTTATTTTATCAATTTTTAGTTTCACCTAGCTTGTTCCTATAAATTTACGATCAAAAGAAATATGGGGCCAAATCCTCAAAAGAGATACGCAGGCGGAACTGCTGTTCAGCCTGCGTATCCCTGTGTCTATCTTTGGAACTGATCCACAGAAGGATTTTTCCAAAGATAGGCATAAGATCTGACATCTGTAAGACACTTACACTGTCAGATCTTAAGATGCAGTACCGCATCCGCCGCTGGGGGCATTTCGAGTCGAAATGCCGCTTTGCATATGCAAATGAGTACTTTTTAGCTTTGTGTTTTCTGTGTAAGTTACGTTTTGCATGCGTAAAATTAGGGATGCTTTTACAAGGTGTAAACTGTTTACACCTTGTAAAAACATACCTTTTTTTCGATCGCCGCTATTTTTTTTAAATTTCAAATTTTATTTTTCGCCGCGTAACTTTTTTTTTACCCGACGCAACTTTATTGTCCCGTCGCAATCCACAAAGCCCGACGTAACGTAATTTTGCGCGCTGTCCGTTGGGAAAAATTACGTCACACGCATGCGCAGAATGTCCGGCGCGGGAGCGCGCCTCATTTAAATTGTCATCGCCCCCTGGATGAGAAGACCGCCTTGCGACGGAGGCACTTAGGTTACACAGCCGAAAATTTCTAGGTAAGTGCTTTGTGGATCGGGCACTTAGGTAGAAATTTTCCGCCAGTGTAACTTAACTGCTAAAAGTTAAGTTAGGCATGTTTTTTGTGGATTTGCCCCATGGTATCTGAAGTTTATGGAGCAGGAAGGTTTAGCTGTCTGTCCTAGAGACAGAACAATAGCATTGTCAGAACCATTGACGTATCGCAGCATAGCGCCTCCATATACTGTCAAAACGTCTATACTGAAATATGAAAATATTATTGTATTAATGGAAATATGTAAATCTGTGCTTTGGGAGAATCACATCTTCCTACAATATCAAACAAGAAATCCAAAATTCTTTTATCGTGCTATTTTGAAGACAAGTAACACAAATGAATATTGCTTAATATATATATATATATATATATATATTATTTATTAACTAAAGATATAGTGCAAAATTAAAATCAGGTATAGTTTGTGATAGAACAAATAATTGATATACTTCTACAATCAGAGATACATGATGGTTAAATGTTCAGATAATATTTGCATTATAGGACAAGGTATATTCACAGATCTTACTTAAATCACCCTTGTATATTTAAAACCTGGTAACTCGTAAAATAACCTTCCGTGACTTCACGGCTTCATGTAAATACTCTTGTTTACATTATGTTATCTCTTCTCAACACAATGCAACAATTGGCACAACTGGACAATAATATGATTGTGGAACCCAAATGGCAATGGGGGGACCTCAATGATACCACACAATAATAAATGAAGTTAATTATTGTTACCTTGATGTTGGTCACCTGCCACTCAGCTGCAATAGACAGAGTCCCACACAGATATAGCTTAACCAGTGGTAAAATATTTACTGGGCATAAAATAAATGGAACACTGGTTACACAAATTGCATTGATCTCCTTATTTACTTCTTATATGTGTACATATCAAAGGACATATTTTACACACGCTTGACAATAAATACAAGCTTATTTTAAGTTTAGAGAGAATTTATTTTATACACACATCACCCTAAAACCATTGTACAACTGTTGGCATTTAGCTTTTTAAAGACAAACAAAAATTGTGTATGTCTCTTAATATTTGGAATATACCGTATTTATCGGTGTATACCGCTCACTTTTTTTGCCCTGAAATTCAGGGCAAAATCGCGGGTGCGAGATATACGCCGATACCCGCTTCCCGCGCTGAGTTAGAACTACTGCGCCGGCATATACCGAGCGCAGTACACTCGTGTAGGCTCGGTTCCTCTCGCAGTCACGTCCTGGACGTACAGGACGTGACCGCGAGAGGAGCCGAGCCTGCCCGACTATACACGAGTGTACTGCGCTCGGTATATGCCGGCGCAGTAGTTCAAACTCAGCACGGGAAGCGGGGATCGAGTGGGGAGGACACCGCAGAAAGACGCCAGACCCAACGAGGAGGACACCACCGAAGCCGCAGCCGGACCCGACGAGGCCGCCGATGGACGCCGCGCAAGACACCAAAACTGTAAGTACTAAAATGTTTTTTTTACAGGAATGCGGGTCCACTTTAGGGGTGCGCGCAATACCCCTATAAATGCGGTAATTATTTCATACTGCAGTTAAAAATAAGATAACTCCAAATTGCCTTGCCAAATATATTTAAATGGTTTTAGTTATGTGTATGCAAAAAAACATTCAATTACCAAAAGGTAAATAAACAAATTTATACAAGACCAGTGTAGCATTACCCCCGGAGGAGCTGCTGGTTGTTTTGGGTGGCACATTTATCTCATGGCTCCCCCGAATTCCTAGGGGTAAATGATGCGTATTGCATTTGGTAGAAGTAAAGGAATGTCCACAACAGGTGTTCTTTGCTGTGCTCTGTAAACTTGTGGTGAGGAAAGTAAAGTTGAAGAAGAGAGAACAGCAGATTCAGGCGTGATGATAGGGAAACAGTCCTGCTCCCAAACATAACACTTCTCTGCGCTACTCCTGCCTGAGTGGGTTTAGTGTACCCAGACAGGCCTCTCTCACTGACCTGGCAGCCGGAGTATCACTCTGACAATTGTAGGATAAGTCTCTGCCACAGACCCTCCTTGGTGAGCCTCAGAAAGATACCTCTGCCACAGGTCCTCTCTGGATTGTAATCACAGAGATATCCCTCCCTAGATGAATTATGCCTGGATCTCCTTCAACTTGTCGCTCAGGTACCGACTGACAGGTGATCAATGCCTCAGTGTCTGGCTACCTTGATCCCCGGTGGTTTGTCGAGGCCCTTTTGGATTGTCAGCCTCTCAATGGTGCTCCTCAGACGGACTCCCCACCAAACAGCAGTACAGCTTAGGATCCTCAAAGGTGGGAACCCAGTCACTCACTGTGTCCCGTCACTGTTCAGATGCTCCGGGCCAACATGGTCCCGGAACCAGGAACAACGCGTGGCCCGCACGCCCCGGCCAGGTAGGCCATATCGCCGGGGGTGGCCATGATGTGGTGACCCTAAAGGTGGGTGCCACACTCGAAGAAGTAGACCCAGAACCAATGGCGTCTGCCTCATTAATACCCCTCCCCTGCATGCACAGCGAGGTCAAACCCTCCTGATTGGCTGCTGGGAAAGAGCACCCAAACCCTGATTCCACTGCTGCCACCTGCAGCACTGGGGTTGGAAGAACACCCCAGCGCAACAGAATAGCCCACAGCACAGCCCAGCTGAGACAGAGAACGTGTTTTGCACTTAACAATCTGGATCAGAGTTTAACTACACTCTGATCTACCTCTAAATTTAACTAGCATCGGTACCATAAAGTACCCAGGCGCTACACCAGTATTTAAGAGTTCTTTTTGTTTGAAAAGCAAAGTCCCAAGAGGGACTTCTTTTACCATTGCTACATTTCTGCATTCAATCTCTCCCTTCCAGCTTCCTTCAGAGATCCTCTCAGAGAGAGAGTTCGTCTAGAGCTCGAGAGCCCAATCAGTGACCCTCAAAGATTGACCCCCCTTGTGTTCTCTGCAATTACTTTTTAACACACCCAAGAAGTGGGTGTGTATCTCACATTACTACGTCATTGACAATGTCAAATGATGCTATGTTAGGTAGGCTGTCATAGCAACCAACTATGCAGCCATTTTGAGTAATGCCACTTTTAACCTGTAGGGGCAGTGGTGTATAAGGAATAATGATTCTAATGTTGACTGACGTGACCTAGCTGGGTAGAAAACAAGTACTTGTTAAACGATGTCAAAGAAATGACAATAAACCCAGACACACCGGCAACTGTTTAAATTTATGTCTTGGGAAAACGTATCCCACATTTTGCTAATGAGTAGTTAACATTCCTAGGAAAGTGAGATCATTTGAAAAGTAACTCTAAGCAAAACACTCCACAAATAAAGGTTCTCAATATCTCTGACACTTAGGATTTCACATTTGTAAGAATAATAATATATATGTATTAAACGGGTTTATATATAAATTACTAATATATTGTTAAGATATTAGAAAGAAACAATTAAGATATATATATATAATTCCACCGGAATTGTGAATAAGCCCTTTGGTCTCATTATACAAAGAGCACCCTACACAGCCTGTACTAATCTCCCCATGTCTACAGATGTCAAATCTTCAAATTCATGGTCTGGGATAAAGATACAGAAAAACAATGCCTTCTTGTAAGGCAGAAAACTGCTGTAGAGATTTTGGATTTGATTTTAACCTCTGAGGCCCCGTACACACGACAGAGTTTCTCGGCAGAATTCACCGAGAAACTCGGTCAAAACCCGGATTCTGCCGAGAAACTCTGTCGTCTGTACAGTTTTGGCTCGATGGAGCCGCCGAGGAGCTCGACGAGAAAATAGAGAACATGTTCTCTATTTTCTCGTAGTTCTATGGGAGAAGGCGGCCCGCCGAGCTCCTCGGCGGCTTCATCCCAGAACTCGACGAGGAACTCGACGTGCTTGGCACGTCGAGTTCCTCGGCAGTGTGTACGGGGCCTTAGAGAGAAAATAAGATCCAAAATGACTTTAGTATTTTTCATATATATATATATGAATAGGAAAAATATGAAAAATACATAATATGCATAATATAAAGGCCTATATGTATATTCTTTTAATCCCAAATGTTCTGACAGCATTAGCAAGAGCAATCAGAAAGCAGCATGCAGAGGGATCATACTCAACCAGTTGTTATGAGGAGGAGGTGGAAGATTAAGAGATGGTAGATAAAGGTAAGTATTGCCCGTTGTTAAAGAGAGATAGATTTGTGCTAGAGTGGTGGTGGGGAGGGTGGTAAGAAAAAATCTTTTTCACCAAGGTGTACTTGTGATTTGCATATTTATATCACTAACACATGAAAAGACAGGGGTAGATTTCCTCTCACTTCCTGTTGTCTCCTTCTGTTTGCAAGTAGGAGTTGTTTGTAAGTTGGATGTTTGAAAGTAGGGGCACTTCATAATGAGGTCCCATTTCTAGCTAATTCCGCATATACCGAAGGGCAATTCTTTTGGTAGAGATGCTCCACCAGTGTATTACTTCCTGGGACCATTGCCCTATGATCCCCTCGATTTGCATAATTCCAAAGGTGCAGAGCATAACAAGTGTCAAAGGTCGGTTCTTTGTCCCAGACCTCATAGTACCGTTTAAATGATCCGGGTTCAATAGGATAAAAATGACCAGGATTCAAGATAGTGATATTGCCACACATAAAATCCTCTTTACCAGTAAAGGAAGCCATAGTACAAAACTGATTTCGAATACGAGTAAACAAAAGTGTCCCTTGGTAGCCCCAAATTTCACCATGATAATTTTTAACAAAGTCTTCCATACATTTCCAGATGAACTCATGTTGGGAAGAGAAACCCAGAACAGCATTGCTGGAATACTGCTTTGACTCTGCAGCCAGAAAGTTGTGATGTGGGTTGGGTCGAAGTGATATGAAATTAGTGTCCATGTAAATGCCACCATATTTCCAAAGCAAAGCTAGTCTGCAGGCATCAGAACTGACGTGGGCCCAGTAGATTTCTTTTGCTGGATTAACCTGCAAGTAAAATTGAGAGCCAATTAGAAATAAGTAAAAATAAATAGATAAATAACAGTTTTCCAGTAATTGAAATAGATTCACAGACAATTTTTTTTTTATCTTTGCACTTTTTAGTTGTGACCAAGTTCATCCCCTCATTTGTTTTTAACTGCTTGCCGACCGTCGCACGACGATATACTGTACGTCGGCAGAATAACACGGCTGCGCAAAAGGACGTGTATATATATATATATATATATACATATATATATATATATATATATACATCCCCTTTAAGAAGTGGCATTGTGGATGCGTGCCCGCCCAATGCGAGCTCCGTGACTCCGCCCACGGACTCAATGGGAGAAGTCCTTTAAGAACAAAAATTAACATTCCACCCCCGTAATCCTTATACGAGTCCGACCCGCCGCTACGAACGATACCACCTCCATAGGCGAATGACGCACAAGCCGTCTGACAGCTCATAAGTAACTGAGGGCAGGGCCACCCCGTGATGTGGATAGGTGACCCCGCCCCCTCTAACGCAATGGGGTTTCCGGCAGCTTCCCCGTAGTGTCACGGGTGACCGCACCCCCTCTGATGCAACGGGGATTTCTTGTGATGCATCAGAGGGGGGTGGGGGCACCTGTCCACATCATGGGTGGCCCCGCCCTCGGGTACTTAAGAGCTGTCAGATGGCTCGCACATCATCATTTAGCTGGGTGCCTCCTGTGGAGGCGGTACTGTTTGTAGCGGCAGGTCGAACTCATAGAAGGATCACGGCGCTGGAATTTTTTTTATTAAAGGACTTGAAGGGAAGGACCTCCAAGGTGATAGTATCTGAAATATTGCCTGTGCCATGCAAAACACAGGAAAGGCAGGGGGAGATTAGAGAGCTGAATGCATGGCTAAAGACCTGGTGTAGGAAGGAGGGATTTAGGTTTCTAGAGCACTGGGCTGACTTTTCATTGGGGTGCAACCTATATGCTAAAGACGGTTTGCACTTGAATGGAAGGGGGTCTGCTGTGCTGGGGAGAGGTTTATGGGAATGTTGGAGGAGTATTTAAACTAGTCTTGAGGGGGGAGGGTGAACTAGAATTACATTGGGCACACAGGTCAGCTAGGGGTCAGACATTAATGGAGAGTGGAATGGGGATAGATGGGGGGAGGGTTATGGCAGGTGACATTAAAGTTCCCATGTTGCAAACAGCCATTGAAAATTTAAGTGACATTTTTACTACTAAAAATTATATGAAAAACACCAGAGAAAAATGTAACAATACATTTAAGTGTTTGTTCACCAATGCCAGAAGTCTGCCAAGCAAAACAGGTGAGTTGGAAGCTCTGGTGCATGAGGAGAGATATGATGTAATCGGTATTGCTGAAACTTGGCTTCAATCCTCACATGACTGGGCTATTAATATTCCTGGCTATGCTCTCTTTCGGAAAGACAGGGTAAAAAGGAAAGGTGGAGGGGTCTGTCTCTATGTGAGAAGTGACCTCAAAGCAAGCGTGAAAGAGGACCTGGTTGATGGAGAGTGTGATGAGGCTGAAGCATTATGGGTGGAACTGCATACAGATGTGCGTAGTTCAAAGTTAATCATTGGACATTGTTATAGACCACCCAATGTTAATGAGGAGGTGGAGACTCAGCTCCTTGCACAGATGGAAAGGGCTGCAAGGTCTGGGACGGTGATAATAATGGGGGATTTTAACTACCCAGAAATTGACTGGAATAATGGCATTGCTGGGACAGTTAAAGGACAAAAATGTAAAAACCTATTGCAGGACAATTTTATGGTGCAGTTTATTGAGGCCCCAACTAGGAATGATGCCCTGTTGGACCTGATAATCTCAAACCATGCAGAGCTTATTACTAATGTTCAGATAAAGGAACACCTGGGTAGCAGTGATCATAACATGATTTCATTTAATGTTAACTATAAGCAAGAAATACACAAAGGAAATATTAAAACACTACATTTCAAGAGAGCAAATTTTCCAAGGATGAGGGCTGCTCTCCAGGACTTGGATTGGGAGGGAATATTGATGGGGTGAGTATTACCGCGCTTACCACAAGAGTGGGGGAGGGGGAAAAAAGGAAGGGGTACAGCTGCTGCAGTGAATGGTGTATCAAACCAGGAACAAATGTAGAATAAAAGGGGTAGTGCTGCGCTGTGAGTGGGGGATTAAGTAACGTGCAGAGGAAGTATGGCAAAAAACCTTATATATGGAAAAATAAATTCTGACTAATGATCATAAATAGCAAAAGTAAAAAATGATACTGGTATACCATAACAAACAAAATTCAAACTAAACGTGCTATAGTGCAGCCAAGGCTAGCTGACAGAATGTGGAGTAATAAAACAGTGCTAGTGTCATAAAGTGAGATAAATTAGTAGCAAATGTACTGATACACAAAAGTGTATAACGTGCAAAATACAACACACAACAGTGACTAAAATAAATAAATGTCCATACAGCAGATAACTGTAAACATAACAGCAGGAAAATCCAAAGTAAAAGTGCTGGTGTAGATGCCAAAGTGCCGTGAAAGAAGGGATTGATTTCCGGTGTTTTCTTCAGAGTAAGGGCCCTTTCACACTAGCGGACCGTATGTCCGCATTTTCATCCGTCCGTTTGCGGATGAAAACGGGACATACATGGGTCCCTATGTGATTACGGGTGTCAGCGGATTAACATCCGCTGACACCCGTAATTTGTCCGCCTCCGCAAAGATCCGCATTTGCAGACGGAAGAAATCCTATTTTTCTTCCGTCTGCCAGATCGGATCAGATGAACACGGACATACGTTCCGAGTTCATCCGATCCCCCATAGGGGAGGGCGGAGGAATAACAGGGCGTTCCCTGCACAGTGTGCGTGGACCCACCCTGTCAGCTGCCAGCTCAGCAGGAATTTTACGGAGGATCCCTGCTGAGCTTTGCGGACACACGGAGCAGATCTTTACTGATCCGCTCCGTGTGAAAGGGCCCTAAGTGAGGATGTCCCCTTTTGTGCTATAAACAAAAAAAACAGCGACAATTTTGAAAAAAAAAAAACAATATTTTTTACCTTTTGCTGTAATAAATATCCCCCAAAAATATATATATAATTTTTTTAGGCCAATATGTATTCTTCTACATATTTTTTCACTAGTAATGGTGGCAATCTGGGATTTTTTATCGTGGCTGCGACAAAATTGGCGGACACATCGGACACTTTTGACACAATTTTGGGACCATTCACATTTATACAGCAATCAGTGCTATAAAAATGCACTGATTACTGTGTAAATGACAATGGCAGGGAAGGGGTTTAACCACTAGGGGGCAAGGAAGGTGTTAACTGTGTCCTAGGGAGTGATTCTAACTGTGTGGGGGCTGGGCTTCCTGTGACACAACACTGATCACTGCTCCCGATGAGAGGGAACAGATGATCAGTGACCTTGTTTACAATGCCATTCCCAGTTCTGCCCCTCTGTGACATGATCACGGGTCCCGCTGGCACGGTCACGGAGCTCGCGGCTGTGAGTGGTCAGCAAGTGATTAAAGTTTAAACATGTATTGCACTATTGCATAAGGATATGTATGGGGGATCTACTAAGCTGCCGAAAAAGAAAAAATGTAAGAAAAGGGCCTTTCTTATATTTGTTCCTGTGACGGTAGTAGAAAATATCCCCGTCAAGCATTCCCTTCTTCCCATAAAAGAAAATCACCCAGTATTCCATGAGTAGAAATCCCTGGAATCGCCCAATAATCCACACATGAGCCAAGGCTTACTGCTGGAACAAGAGACACTTTAATGGCAGCATTCAGCTAGTTATATCCAGTTTACAAGCTAATCCTCAATCAAAGAACAATGAAATCTCCACCCCCTTTCCACACACTGGGGCTCCCATACAGATTATAGGCAGACACTTTGGGACCGAACCTGACAGACACATTTCTTAAGGGTAAACACAGGTCTTCTTCACACACACAATAGATCAATTACCCTTTAAAATAGAGATCTGGCTGGGGAAGGGACATTAACATTTCAACAGTCTGTTATGCAGAGGAATGAGTCACACATGAAATCACCTTTTACACCTAACACACACAGCATTAAACTAGCAGGGAGAGAATTAGACTGAAGTATATAGGCAATTGCATACAAGTCCTTCACAGTTCCTAACCACTTGCCGACCTCCACCAGTAGATATATGTCGGCAGAATGGCTGGTGTGCACAAAGCAACGTATGAAATTCCCGCCTTTCAGCAGCTTAGTAGATCCCCCATACACATCATTATGCAATAGTGCAAAACATGTTTAAACTTTAACCACTTGCCGACCACTCACAGTACATATACCGCAGCAGGTCGGCTCTATTGTGCAAAACGACATACCTGTACGACTTTTCATGCAATAAATACTGTGGGACCCCGCCACTTGATGTCCACCGCCCACCCACAATCGTTCCACAGAGAGGCAGAACAGGGATCTGTCTATGTAAACAAGGCGGATCACCGTTCTGAAAGGGGACAACATGGAGATCTGCTGTTCCTAGTGATCAGGAACAGTGATCTCTGTGTTGTGCCAGTGATCCCATCCCCCACACAGATAGAACACACTGAGGGAATACAGTTAAAGGAGTTGTAAAGGAAAATTTTTTTTTGCTGAAATGACTGTTTACAGGGTATGGAGACATAATAGTTAACTGATTCCTTTTAAAAATGATTAAAAATAGATAAAAATCAATCATATAATGTGCCTGCAGTTTCAGTTTCGTTTTTGCATGTTGTTTCCTGCTTCTGTGATGTACAGAGCCACAGAGCCAATACAGGGCAGTGATGGTTGGTAAAACAAAACTGATTGGTGTTGAGGGGTTTTAGACACACAGTAATCACACCTCCTTGATTAGTGACCACAGAGAGAAAGCTCCCAGCACTGTGGTCATCAGGAAACAGACAACCAGGAAGTGTGGAGATCAGAGAAGAATTACAGCAACTTGAGAGCAAAAGTGAACAATGAGGACATGAAAACAGCACTGCATTAAGGTAAAGGAAGCTATTAAGATAAAAAAAAAATCCTTTACAAACCCTTTAACCCTTTGATCGCCCCCTAGTGTTAACACCTTCCCTGCCAGTGACATTTATACAGTAATCAGCGCATTTTTATAGCACTGATCAATGTAATAATGTCACTGGTCCCCAATAAGTGTCACTTAAGCCCTGTACACATGACCACGATTTCCATCGGTAAAAAGCCCGCCAGGAATCCTGGGGGAAAACCGAGAACCTGCTCTGTAACTTTCCCTGTGTACCCACCAGAGGTTTTCCCGTTGGGAAAACTGTGATGAGAGCTTTGGCCGGGAATCCTGGTCGCGTGTATGCTCCACCGCAGTGTTTCCCATAGGAAAACTGCCGGGAAAAAGACCACCGGGAATCGTGGCAGGAAATAAGATAATATGTTCTCATTTTTCCTGCCAGGATTCCTGGGGGTTTTCCTGTTGGGAAAACTGCCATGGAGCATACACACAATTAGGTAGATTCAGTAAGAGTTAGGCCGGCTTATTATTAGATAAGCCGACCTAACTCAGAATCTACGCCGACTTATGTTTAAGTGTATGCTCAAACAGAGATACACTTAAACATATCTAAGATACGACGGCTTGCGCCACCCTATCTTAGATTGCAATATTTCAGATGGCCGCTAGGTGGCGGTTCCATTGCGGTCGGCGTAGAATATGTAAATGAGGGGATACGCCGATTCACGAACGTACGCCCGAACGCCGCAGTCGATTTACGCCGTTTCCGTAAGGCATTAGCAGGCCTAAAGTTATTCCACCTATTAGGTGGAATAACAATGTTAAAGTATGGCCGCCGTTCCCGCCGCGAGATTAAAATTTTTTACGTCGTTTGTGTAAGTCGTCTGCGAATCGGGATTTACTTTGTTTACGTCCACGTCGAAATCAATAGGCCTGTGCGGCGTACGTAGCCGCAATGCACACTGGGAAATGTAGGCGCCCGGCACATGCGCAGTTAAAAAAAAACGTAAAAAACGTGAGGTCAAGCCTCATTACCATTAAACACGCCCCCCTCCAACACATTTGAATTAGGCGCCCTTACGCCCGTCCGCTTTAGGCTACGCCGACGTATATTAGCAGGCAATTATTTTGAGAATCATTACTAGCCTAGCTAATTTACGGCGGCGTAGCCTAAACACGCTAAGCTACGCCGCCGTAACTTTAATCCTATATACCTGAATCTACCTAAAAGGCTGTCATGGCAGATTTCCCAATGTAAAACTGGTCGTGTGTACGAGGCATTAGGGTCAAATTTGTCCACCACAATGTCGCAGTCCCACTAAAAATTGCTGATTACTGCCATTACTAGTAAAAACAATTAAAAAAAATGAAAAGTCCCTAAATCTATCCCATAGTTTGTAGACGCGATAACTTTTATGCAAACCAATCAATATACACTTATTACGGTAGAATATATATCGGCCTAAACTGATGAATACATATTTTTTTATATATATATATATATTTTGTTGGATATGTATTACACCTAATTTAGATTTTTTTTTTTCAAAATTGTCGCTCTATTTTTGTTTATATCGCAAAAAATAAAAGCTGCAGAGGTGATCAAATACCACCAAAAGAAATCTCTATTTGTGGAAAAAAACATCAATTGTGTTTGTGTGCAGCCTCACGTGACCACGCAATTGTCAGTTAAAGTGACGCAGTGCCGAACCACAAAAAAAAAATGGCATGCTGCATCTTTGATGCATTTTTAGAAAACGCAAAACGTGTAAAATAATTAATTGGGACGCACCTAAAACCGCACATACGCTCACATTGTGACCAAACCGCAGCGCATCGGTGTGAGCCCCTCTAGAAGGCGAGGGTTTACACCTTTCCATGTCAGACACAAAATTGTACATTTCCTGACATTATATGAGGGGTAAGTGCGGCGTATCCTATGTTAAGTATGGCCGTCGTTCCCGCGCCGATTTTTCAAATATTTACGTCGTTTGCGTAAGTCGTTCGCGAATACGGCTGGACGTAATTTACGTTCACGACGAAAGCATGGCGAGTTGCCAACGTCAGTCCTGTTTCTCATTGGAGCAACTTGTCATGTGATGTGACCGGTTACGTCGCACCCTATTGTCAGCAATGGCACCGTTCAAATCTATGAGACACCCACTTTGCTGTTCCGTATTGATATGAAAAAGTAGTTCCTGCACTACTTTCGGCGATTTCGGGTGCAACTTGCATAGGCATCTGTGCATGAAGCCACACATGTCTTTATAGTCGCACCTCAATTGCACTGAGATGTGGTTCTAAAATTGTGCGATTTCAGGCGAAAATCACAGGATCTTAACCCCTTCCATACCGGGGGGGGGCACTTATACACCTTCCCGCCCAGACTCATTTTCAGCTTTCAGCGCTGTTGCACTTTGAATGACAATTGCGCGGTCGTGCTACACTGTACCCAAACTAAATTGTTATCATTTTGTTCCCACAAATGGAGCTTTCTTTTGGTGGTATTTGATCTCCTTTGGGATATTTATTTTCTGCAAAAACAAAACAAAAATGACCGAAAATTTAGAAAGAAAAAAGTATTTTTTTGTTTCTGTTATAAAACATTGTAAATAAGTACGTTTTCTCCTTTACTGATGGGCACTGATGGTACTGCACTGACGGGCACCGATGAGGTGGCACTGATGTGGTGGCATTGATGGGCACTGATGATGGGCACTAATATGTGGCACTGATAGGCGGCACAGATGGGCACGGATAGGCGGCATGGATGGGCATGGATAGGCGACACAGATGGGCACAGATAGGCGGCATGGATGGGCACGGATAGGCGGCATGGATGGGCACGGATAGGCGACACAGATGGGCACAGAGAGGTGACATGGATGGGCACAGGTAGGCGGCATGGATGGGCACGGATAGGCGACACGGATGGGCACGGATAGGCAGCATGGATGGGCACGGATAGGCAGCATGGATGGGCACGTATAGGCGGCATGGATGGGCACGGATAGGCAGCATGGATGGGCACTGATAGGCGGCATAGATGGGCACTTTAATGTGTTGCACTAATGTATGTGTTGTACTAAAGGATGATTGACATCCATTGTGGGCACTGATTGGCATCCATTATTTGTGTTTGTCATCCCTGGTGGTCTAGGTGGGCATCCCTTTTGGCATCTGTGGTGGGCATCCCTGGTGGTCTAGTGGCATCCCTGGTGGTCCAGTGGGGGGCTGCGCTGATAATCGATCAGCGCAAACCCCCTCTGTCAGAGGAGCAGCCGATTACCGGCTTTTCCTGTTTACATCGTGATCAGCCGTGATTGGACACGGCTGATCACATGGTAAAGAGTCTCCAACGGCATCTCAGACTGACACCCTGCAACAACAATCGCCGCGATGGGTGCCCCCGGGGCGATATCCTGAGGACGTCATATGACATCCAGTCAGGATATTGAAACCACTTTGCCGACGTCAATCTGTCATTGGCGGGCGGCAAGTGGTTAAAGCCACATTCAATGTGAAGGAGGTCTTCCTGTCCATTAGTAGATGTGTGGCAGTGCCATTCATTGTTAATGGTACCCCCACACATCTACTAACATGCATTATCACACACACCAAACCACAAGGTGTCCCTGTCTCAGAAGTTAAACATCAGGGGTCTGATAGAGTAGAGCCCTGATATTTCACCAAAGCTGAAATAAAATAATCTAATTCTCAAAACAATATAACAAATGTTTTTAAAAATAAATATTTATGGGCTTGTTCACATGTTTTGGTCTATAAAGAGCGATCAGCACTCAGATTGCTCTTCAGAGAGCATTTGGTAGGTGGTATTGTATTGCCTCCTTACTGCCTGCTTTAACCCCTCCAACCCTGCCCTAGCATGCTGCACCCAGGGATATCATTTATACTGCAGCAGTGAAGGAAAACATCTCAGCCACAGGATGTGTGTATCCCCAGACACTCCCTCTGCAGCTAAAGGGTTTAGAGGTTGAGGCACCCAGGGGGTGCCAGTTTGCCCCCTCCTGGCCATCATAATGTAACCACACCCACTCATCACTGCAGCGCTACGCATGTCACATGCCACGTTCTCCCTGAAATGTTCCTCATTTCAACTTCAAAAGTTGGATGATATGTTAGTACTATTTCAATGCATGTCCCCAACATTACATGCATGACAATACTTCCACCATTATTAGTCCTATCTGTGTGGGGGGCACAGTTTTCCATGTTCGCCCTGGGCACTGGATGACCTTGTCCCGACACTGGATGACCTCGTCCTGGCACTGATTATTATCCCTATCCGAGTGGGAGCCCTGGGCACTGGATGACCTTGTCCTGGCACTGGATGACCTTGTCCCGGCACTGGATGACCTTGTCCCGGCACTGGATGACCTTGTCCCGGCACTGGATGACCTTGTCCTGGCACTGATTATTATCCCTATCCGAGTGGGGGCCCTGGGCACTGGATGACCCTGTCCTGGCACTGGATGACCTTGTCCCGGCACTGGATGACCTTGTCCCGGCACTGGATGACCTCGTCCTGGCACTGATTATTATCCCTATCCGAGTGGGAGCCCTGGGCACTGGATGACCTTGTCCTGGCACTGGATGACCTTGTCCCGTCACTGGATGACCTTGTCCCGACACTGGATGACCTTGTCCCGGCACTGATTATTATCCCTATCCGAGTGGGAGCCCTGGGCACTGGATGACCCTGTCCTGGCACTGGATGACCTTGTCCTGGCACTGGATGACCTTGTCTTGGCACTGATTATTAGCCCTATCTGAATGGGGGCCCTGGATGACCTTGTCCCGGCATTGGATGACCTTGTCCCGGCACTGATTATTAGCCCTATTCAAATGGGGGCACTGGATGACCTTGTCCCGACACTTGATGACCTTGTCCCGGCACTGATTATTAGCCCTATTCAAATGGGGGGAAAGGATGACCTTGTCCCGGCACTGGATGACCTTGTCCCGACACTTGATGACCTTGTTCTGGCACTGATTATTATCCCTATCCGAGTGGGAGCACTGGGCACTGTATGACCTTGTCCTGCCACTGATTATTAGCCCTATCTGAGTGGGGGCCTTGGGCAGTGGATGACCTTGTCCTGGCACTGGATGACCTTGTCTTGGCACTGATTATTAGCCCTATCTGAATGGGGGCACTGGATGACCTTGTCCCGACACTGGATGACCTTGTCCTGGCACTGGATGAACTTGTCCTGGCACTAGATGACCTTGTCTTGGCACTGATTATTAGCCCTATCTGAATGGGGGCCCTGGGCACTGGATAACCTTGTCCCAGAACTGGATGACCTTTTCCTGGGACTGGATGACCTGGTCCTGGCACTGATTATTAGCCCTATCCGAGTGGGGGCCCTGGGCACTGGATGACCTTGTCCTGGCACTGGATGGCCTTGTCCCGGCACTGATTATTAGACCTATTCAAATGGGGGCCCTGGGCACTGGATGACCTTTGTCCCGGCACTGGATGACCTTGTCCCGACACTGGATGACCTTGTCCTGGAACTGATTATTATCCCTATCCGAGTGGGAGCCCTGGACACTGGATGACCTTGTCCCGACACTGGATGACCTCGTCCTGGCACTGATTATTATCCCTATCCGAGTGGGAGCCCTGGGCACTGGATGACCTTGTCCTGGCACTGGATGACCTTGTCCCGGCACTGGATGACCTTGTCCCGGCACTGATTATTATCCCTATCTGAGTGGGAGCCCTGGGCACTGGATGACCTTGTCCCGACACTGGATGACCTTGTCCTGGCACTGATTATTATCCCTATCCGAGTGGGAGCCCTGGGCACTGGATGACCTTGTCCCGGCACTGGATGACCTTGTCCCGACACTGGATGACCTTGTCCTGGCACTGATTATTATCCCTATCCGAGTGGGAGCCCTGGGCACTGGATGACCTTGTCCCGGCACTGGATGACCTTGTCCCTACACTGGATGACCTTGTCCTGGCACTGATTATTATCCCTATCCGAGTGGGAGCCCTGGACACTGGATGACCTTGTCCCGGCACTGGATGAACTTGTCCCGGCACTGGATGACCTTGTCCCGGCACTGATTATACACACACCAGTGAAACCTGTCCTGATGCTGAGCACAGAGCCATTTGGAGGGGAATAGCGTTGATCGCTGATGTCCCTCTACCTGCTCTTCTCACTCTGTACACTGTGCACAGGCAAGTAAAAAGTTTGAAAAGCGCAGAAAATTGTAAGGTGTGAACTTGTCTCTCTAGAAGAAATATATGAGACTTGTTGTAAGGCAGGAAAAATAGTGAGAGACCAGACTCATCCTGGTTGTCATTTCTTTGAATTATTGCCATCTGGGAGACATTCTAGGGTAATTGAAACAAGGACACATAGATTTAAAGTGGAGGTCCACCCTAAAAAAAATAGCCAAAAAGACTCCAAAAATTAATAAAAATATAAAATAAATTATACTTACCACCAGAATGGCTGTAGCTAGGCAAAACTTCCTAATCTGCCACTTCCTCTTCCGCGGTGATCTTCTCACTTCTCCCCCTCGCATTGCCTCCTGGGAAATGGGGCGCGCTGTCTTCTGGGAACTGTGTGTGTCCCCGAGGACAGCCGTCCATTCACAGAGCGCCACGCGACTCGCACATGCGCAGTAGGAAACGGGTGGCTTCAATGCCTGTTTCCCTTAGTGAGAATGGCAGCTCCGCCACATGATCCGGAGGATGGATCGGCCTTGGCGCGGTCGACATCGCGGGCACCCTGGACAGGTAAGTGTGCTTATTAAATGTCAGCAGCTATAGTGTTTGTAGCTACTGACTTTAAATGTTTTTTTTTTCCCCGATGGACCTCCACTTTAAAGAGAACTTCTTTCCCAGGACTATTAGTGGCCATCAATGCAGGAATGAAATGAAAGAGGTCACATAGTCGTATTTTATTGTCTAGTTTTTAATCTGTGGTCACTTTTTATATTTTTGGTATGATCCTGTGTGGTAAATTCATTGTTAATAATTGTGACGTATGAATAATGTGTGGCGTAGAAATGTAATTTCATTGTGACGATATTTTCTGCAATGACAATAAATCTTATCTTACCTCCATTGTGTCCGTCCCCAAGGCAAAGAGTGGAGCCACCAGCTTCATTTATAAGGCTTTGTATGCAGATGATTCCAATCCCAGTCCCTAGGAGGGTTCCATCCCACAGAAGGCCCTAAGATAGGGACCCAGCCACAGAGTAGGGTATGCCAAGTGCCAGGCTATACCCCTTCCTAAGCAACCTTCATCACCGGCCACCATCGCTCCGTCTCCCAAACTGGCTGCTCCTCCTTCTTACTCTCTTCACTCTACAACCCAAAGGATTGATGTGTATACAGTAAAACCTTGGTTTGAGAATAACTTGGTTTGAGAGCGTTTTGCAAGACAAGCAAAATGTTTAAATAAAAATTTACTTGATATACTAGCGATGTCTTGATATACAAGTAGCGTATAAAAGAGAAGAGAGGCGCCTCTAAGGCCGTGTACACACGAGCAAACATGTACGATGAAACCGGTCCGCCGGACCGTTTTCACCGTACATGTCTGGCCGGGGATTTCTGTACGGTGGCTGTACTAACCATCGTACAGAAATCTGCGCGTAAACAATACGCGGGGCGTGTCCGCGGTGTCGCCGCGACGACGTGGGCGGGCCTGCCAGTTAAATGCTTCCACGCATGCGTCGAAGTCATTCGACGCATGCGAGGGATGGCGGGCGCTCGGACATGTACGGTAGGTCTGTACTGACGACCGAACATGTCCGAGCGGGCAGGATTCCAGCGGACGGTTTTAAAACACGTCCAGGAATATTTGTCTGCTGGGAAAAGGCCCGGCGGGCAAATGTTTGCTGGAATTCTGCACGCTCGGGCCTACACACGACCGAACATGTCTGCTGAAACTGGCCCGCAGACCAGTTTCAGCAGACATGTTTGGTCCTCTGTACGGGGCCTAAGTGTAGCAATATGATTACATTTAATGAAGGTACAACATTTAGTAACTCACATGGTTGATGATTAAAACAGACACATATAAATGCAGGGATCCGGGGTAAAGATGTCCACATAGACCGTCCTCCTCACCACCATTCACATTGTCTCTTCCATGCTGCACTCCACGAGCACTTCAAGCCTCGCTTTCAGATCGCTCTACTGCAGGGTAGTCTTCCCGGTCATGAATGCAGACTGATAGTGGTGAGAGCCGGCGGTGCGGGGGACGGTCTATGTGGTCAGCCTTACCCCGGATGCCTTCATACTTAGATGTGCCTCTTTTAATCATCAACCATGTGAGTTGCGAAATGTTGCACCTTCATTAAATGTAACCATATTGCTACACTTAGAGGCGCCTCTCTTCTCTTTTATACTCTGTAGCTCCTGTTGGATTTTGCTTCTAATCCCCTTTGTGGAGGAACATTTTATGGTTACACAACCTGTCACATCGCTATAATCTTTTTATAAAGACTATAAACTGAGGGACCTATGAATAAATAGTTGTGGAACAAATCATTTGAGTTTCCATCATTTCTTATGGGGAAATTTGCTTTGATATACAAGTACTTTGGATTACAAGCATGTTTCTGGAACAAATTATGCTCACAATCCAAGGTCTTACTGTACGGGTAGACTTATCGCCATTACTCCGGATCACATCCTGACTAAGGACGGGCTTGAGCGTGTTCGATCCTTTCCAGGAAGCTGACAGCGTGCAGCGCCAATCACAGGCAGCGAGACATTTTCTCGGTCCGCAGCTGCAGAGATCAGGAAATATCTCACTGCCTGTGATTGGCGCTGTATGCTGTCAGTTTCCTGGTGGGATCGGGCACGTGGAGCTGCAATCCCACACAAGCCCATCCTTAATCCTGACACAAATCGTCCTCACTGATCACCTCCCATACATGGACAGGTCATGAGGTCTGATCTCCTGCTGCATATATCACCTCAGATACAGAAAGTGACACATTCAGGGGAAGGGACACCACAGCAATCAACATTAACCCTTGCAACACCAACATTTTTCATTCTTTATTTGGCAAAACACATTTAACATTTAGGCCCCTAAGCCTTAGACCAGCCTCTTTCTACAAGGGTGCCAAGACACAAAGGGGTGCCTTGAGTTTTTTTCAGGTCTGCCGTGGCAAAATGCCTAAAAATTCCCCAAAAACCATATACAAGCCGCAGGGTGGATGAAGCCTTTTAGTTACACAAAGCCTCTGGTTTTCATTGTCGCCATTACAACCTTCTAGCCATCATCATCCAACCAACCAATGACATCATCATTTGATAAGGAGGATGTCCGTCACCTGCATAGCACCCATGTTTGAGTCTCTCCTGCCCCTCTCCATCAGTGCTGAGGTCACATTTACTGAGTGATAGAGAAAAACTGAGGGAGAAGAGAAACATTGGAATACTAGTCTGTACCAGTTTACAAAAGTCTATTTGATTTGGAAGAATAAATCACCTCTAACATTGGGTGTCCTACCTGTGTGGATGTTTCCGCATTATGTAAAACTATTAGAATAGTTTTTACATTTTAGAATGGGGTGCCTTGAATTTGTCCATAATTATAAAGGGTCCCTCGAGATTGCCCATAATTTTAAAGCATGCCCCGAGGCAGTCAATAATTTTAAAGGGTGCCTCAAGATTGTCCATAATTTTAAAGGGTGCATCAAGATTGCCCATAATTTTAAAGGGTGCATCAAGATTGCCCATAATTTTAAAGGGTGCCTTTAATTTGTCCATAATTATAAAGGGTGCCTTGAATTTGTCCATAATTTAAAGGGTGCCTTAAATTTGTCCATAATTTTAAAGGGTGCCTCGAGATTGCCCATAATTTTAAAGCATGCCCCGAGGCAGTCAATAATTTTAAAGGGTGCCCCGAGATTGTCTATAACTTTAAAGGGTGTCTTGAGATTGTGCTTAATTTTAAAGGGTGCCTCAAGATTGTCCATAACTTCAAAGGGTCCCCCGAGATTGTCCATAGCTTTAAAGGGTGTCTTGAGATTGTCCTTAATTTTAAAGGGTGCCTCAAGATTTTCCATAACTTTATAGGGTGCCCCGAGATTGTCCAGAACTTTAAAGGGTTCCCCTGAGATTGTCCATAACTTTAAAGGGTGCCTCAAGATTGTCCATAACTTGGGGGCGTGGCGACCGGGCTCTAACATGGACGCTTAGCCCAGGAGCTCCGCTCGTTCACCGGAGATATCAGCGCACAGCAGCGACCGCCGGTGCCACTCATAGCTCCACTTGCAGGCATTCGACCGCTGACCTATGGAGGCATCGATCGACCATGGGGAGAAGCAGGAAGAAGCCCCAGCAGCCGCAAAAGCTGGATGGCTTCTTCATCCACGCACGGCGCACACAGCAGCAAAATGGCGGCGGCGCGGGGAATGCCAGGCAGGACAATATCCAGCTTCACGGCGGCGATCCGGCTCACATCACAGTCCACCCGAGCCAAACTAATGAAGGTATGGACGTTACAGGCCCTCACATCTCCTCAGCTGACACGCACAAGCAGGGAAGGGATCCCATAGCAGAATTTCCCACTGCAGATGGCCCAGTCTCTGATACCATGTTGAAGGAGATGCTGCTCTCCCTAAGATCCTCTCTGCAGTCTGATCTGATTAAGGGGCTGAATGAATGCACAGAGAAGTGCAGGGACTGGGACACAGGGTGCACACAGTAGAATCCAAAATGGAGGACTTCACCTCATCCTACAACACAATGGTGGAAGCACATACAGCTCAGGGTGAAGACATAGAATGGATTAAGGACAAGCTCTCGGACCTCGAGGACAGGTCCAGGAGGAACAATCTCAAGTTGCTGGGCATCCCTGAATCAGTCCCTCCCAACCAGCTCCTGCAGTATGCCCAAACCCTGTTCTCCTCACTGCTTCCTGAGGCGACAGCATATGATCTGCTTGTGGATAGGATCCATAGGCTCCCTAAACCATCCTTCCTCCCTGATGATACACCCAGAGATGTCCTGCTGAAGGTCCATTTCTATCACATCAAGGACCAAATCCTCCAGGCTTCCCGCAAACCAGGGGGGCTCCCTCAGCAGTACGCTACACTTCGGATGCTGACTTGTCCAGGCACACTTTGCAACGCCTTTGCAACCTGCTTACTATCACTAAGGCGCTGAGGAACCATAATATCCTCCACAAGTGGAAGTATCCTGCCACACTTGTCATTACTCATAATGGGACCTCGGTGTCTGTGTCCAAACTGGAAGACGGATTGGGTATCTTGCAGCAATGGGGCATTCTCCCTGACCAACCGGCTCCACATTCACTCCGTCCGCGCGTGCGACCCATGCAGAATGATTGGCAGGTGGTGTCTCACAAGCGCTCCTCTAAGAAGAAAACCGGTGGTATCGCCTAATCTCGTCCCACCACAGTTCTTAAGGATCTCCGGAGAAGAGAGTTTCAGTTCAATTCTCTTGTTCACCCCTCTTCTACCTATAGCAGCTACGTCTGCACGGGGATCCGTTCATGGATCCGTTTCTTACCATTTTTTGATTGAATTTGTTTTTTGTTCTCGTTTCTTTTTTCAGTTTTTTTGATGTACACAGATCCAGAGACGTTGTCAGAACCGCCGATGTGGAGGACGTTATACCCGGTGCCTGTTCCTGCACGGTACGTCAACATGCCCGGAAGGCCCCCTGGGGAACAGTGAATAGAAGCACGGCACTTATGCGAACTCGTTCATACCCCGTATGCAATGACGATCACATTTTTATCTCTTAATGCCCGGGGTTTGAATCACCCTGCGAAGCGTTTTTCTATGTGGTCGGAAGCCACAAAACAGGGTGCAGACATTCTCTGTGTTCAAGAAACACATTTCCAATTGCATAAATCCCCTCCTTGCTCCCATAGGGACTTTCCGTTTGTATACACGGCCTGCACTCCAGATGGCAAGAAAGGGGGTGTACTGCTTGCCCTCAAGAATTCCCTCTCCTTCCAGCCTAAAGACACATTTATTGACGAAGGCGGCAGATTTATTATCGTCACTGGGGACATAAACTCTAAACCTTACACGATCGTATCGGTGTACGCACCCAATGGGCACCAACTTAGTTTCCTGAAAAAAGTTCTAAAAAAAGTGCATCCCATGAAGCATGGAAATCTTGTGATGTGTGGCGATTTTAACATTACTTCAGACCCTAGAATGGACACGACCTCTGGCACATCCAAGAGAGTGCAATCACTTCAGGCTCTGACACACGCTGAAGAACTGTTTGATGTGTGGAGGTGTCTACACCCTACTGAGAGAGACTATACCTATTTCTCGAGTAGACACAACTCTTACTCTCGTATAGACATGTTCCTGATGGACAAGTGGCTTCTGCAAAATGTGGACACAGTGACAATTCATGACATTGCGTGGTCAGACCACGCTGCCATATCCATGTCGGTAGTGGAAAGGGGAGTCTCTTCCTCACCACCCATCTGGCGTTGTAACACAACACTTCTACAAGAACAACATTGTCAAAAACATATCTCCCTACACATCCAAAACTACTTCTTAGATAACGCTACCTCGGTTATTGACCCTTATGTAGTGTGGAATGCACACAAAGCCTATGTGAGGGGCATACTAATTCAACTGGGCGCCACAGAAAAGAAAAAGAAGGCCCAACGGTTCAATAAAATCCTTCTGGATTTGAGAGACCTCGAATCGCAAAACAAAAACTCACCATCACCTTCCTTAGCCACTAAACTGTGCTCTCTTAGAGAAGACCTTAGGGAGCTATTGACCCAGCAATACGACAGACATTTCAGCCGTCTAAAACTAAATTACTATTCTAACGCCAATAGGGCAGGAAAGTACCTAGCGAACAGGCTTAAAGCTGCCCGTACCAAAGTAAGGATAGCTTACCTGAAACACCCTACTTCACAGCATAAGGTTATCAACCCCCAAGAGATTGCGAACCAATTTGCTGACTATTATAGTTCACTGTACAATCTGCACTCAGATCCCGACACGCCACAACCAAATACTGACAAAATCCAAAAGTTCTTGAAGAACATACAACTTCCCTCTCTCTCGGAAGAGCAGCTTAGAGAACTCAATGCCCCAGTCACTCTCCAGGAAATAGAAAAAATTATTATCTCCCTCCCTAATGGAAAATCACCAGGCCCGGATGGGTTCACGAACGAATACTTCAAAGTATTTCGATCTGTCCTATTGCCCCACATGTCAGGTGTTTTCAACAAGGCTACAGAATCTGCAACCCTTCCCCATGAGATGTTAAGAGCACACATAGTGACACTGCCAAAACTGGGTAAAGACCCCAACACCCCTGCAAACTTTAGGCCTATATCCCTTCTCAACACAGATACCAAAATATATGCTAAACTATTGGCTAAAAGGCTTACTAACATTATACCTACACTCATCCGACGCGACCAAATGGGGTTTGTGAGGGGGAGACAAACCTCAGACGCCACAAGACGTATCATAAATGTGATCCACCGAGCTGAGGTAACCCGAACGCCTTCTCTGCTGCTCTCCATAGACGCAGAGAAGGCGTTTGATAGAGTTCACTGGAATTATATGGGCCATGTCTTAAGTAAGTTTGGTTTCCAAGGGAATATACTACATGCTATCCTGGCCCTTTATTCTTCTCCATCCGCACAAGTCTATGCTGCTGGGTTTCTGTCTTCATCCTTCCCGATCTCGAACGGTACCAGGCATTATAGAACCTCTAGCGGAGGCTATCCGCTCTCACCCTCTGGTCTCGGGCTTCCAGTTTGGCTCTCGCGAGCATTCCATCAACTTATTCGCAGACGATGTTATCTTAATCTTGTCTAATCCAATCGTTTCACTGAAAGCGGCACACGATGTCCTCACTGAATTTGAGGAGATCTCCGACTACAAAATTAATTTCTCTAAGTCCCTGATACTGGACCTAGGAGTCCAAACACACACTAGAGTGGCATTGCAAAACCAACTCCCTTATACATGGAGCAAGGGCAGCATTACTTATTTAGGTTTAGTCCTCACGAATAGGATCGCCACACTTGCCAGAGCTAACTTGCCTCCTCTAATAGCCAAGCTGGAAGCCCAGTTCAGGGACATGGCCAAAAAGGAAGTGTCTTGGATGGGTAGGATTGCGGCCTACAAGATGATGATTCTGCCACAAACGTTATATGTGTTCCGGCCTCTTACAGTCCACATCCCTCACTTTTACATTAAGAGTCTGTCAGAAATTGGGTGGAAGTATATCTGGAATGGTAAAAAACCTAGGTGTTCGCGGAACAATTTAATCTCCCACAAAACAGCGGGGGGAGCGGGTGTAGTTGACATCCATGACTATCTGTGGGCGACTCGGTTGGACCAAATAAAATACTGGTTTAGAGACGCAGACGCTCCTCTGTGGGTAGATGTTGAAAGGGAGATATCACCGCTGAAAGACCTAACACTGTTACTCTCAGGAGATGGTTGGGCTCATTGGGATGTAGCTGGACTGTCACCACCAATGCAAACCTCCATCAAGACTTGGAGGCTACTTCTGGAACGAACACAACACGACACACAACTCACTGGCCTCGAACTACCCCTGCAACTCTTGGAAGCCGAGATTCCTGCTCTAAAAGTACAGGACTTGACTGAACGGGGTATCTATCGCCTATCGGATCTTTATGAGGGTGTTCGACACAAATCTGCACAAACACTTATGACGCAATACCGACTACAGACTACACATTTCTTCAAGTGTCTGCAAATTACACATCTTACTAGGCAGAGGCCCCCACCTCACGTTGACCTTCCGGGTACAGTATGGCATTTCTATACCACAGCTACGCAGAATACGAAAGGCACTTCGTTCTTTTATAATTTGTTCCAGGATAAGCTGAAGTTTTCCAAAACGGCAGCCATGCTCAAGTGGGAGGGGACTTAGGGTCATCTTTTTCCGATGACCAATGGAAACGTGCATTCAGGGCATTACATGGGGTTTCGCACTGTGTCAAGCACTGGGAGTTGGGGATTAAGATGGCAAACAGATGGCATTGTACCCCTTTTAGGTTATCGACATACTTCCCTGGGACATCATCTAATTGTTGGAGACAATGTGGACAAGTGAGGAACCTACTACACGTGTGTAACGGCTACCCACTCGTAGTGAGGGGGTATCAGCCGTTGGAGACATCCTTTTCCCTGGCAAGTTGTGATATGCAGGTACAGCCGGTATATTCCATCGAACGCCCTTTCAAAAGCGAGACGAGGCTACATTTGAGGGGTCAAGTAGACTGTTTAATGGCACATTTCACCTAGCTTATATGTGGTTACAAACTGTACAGGAACAATGACAATCTCCGCCCCCCCTCACACAGGGGGGGCTTCAATACAGATACTTTTAAATAATGACATCCCCTTGAGCTAATCAGTCTCTAGACGGTTTGGCTCCGAGCTTACATTTAACATGACCTGATCAGACACCTTCCTTTATCAATAGAATTCAATTAACCTTTAGAACAATTACACACTCACACATAATACCATCAGCATACACCTGACAGGAGGCTCTTAACTACACAAAGGAGAGTCAATTAGCTGGATAAAGGGAATATTAGCATTTAGCAGTGAAAGAGTCCCTTCTATAATTAACCCTTTGAGCTCAGAATATAATGTGGTAAATCCAATTGTAACAACAAGTCATGCAGTCCTTTGTAGGCCTCACTGCATGAGGATTATAGATGTCCAGGCAGAATAGTTCATAGGTCTGTTACACTGCTCCCCTTTTGTGGAACACTCCGGCAGACCCGGATTGATCCTTTTCGGGTCAACTTGGGGATGTCCGGTCGGGTAAAAGTTCCGTTTGCCTGGACAGTCCGTCGGCATTCACATTGGCTTACCAGGTCGGTAGCTGAGGGTGAAGGTGAATAATGCAATTCAGTTCTGGAACAGTCACTTGCTTTGCTCTCTCAATGGCTCCCAAAACCTGTTGCTGATGCTCTTGGGACAGATAAGGCACCACCTGGATGCAAATCCCATTTAATCTTTTGACAATTTCCGCCTGTTTGTGCATTTCAATGTTCAAGCCACGGGACATCTCATAATACATGACGTAGTGTCGTTGCATCTCTGATTTCTCACTGGCCAACTTGTCACATTCCCATTTTAGACTGTGATATTGTGCCGGATCTACAGTACATGTCGGGAAAGGTAGTCTTACCCGGGTCTCAGCAGCAAGCGGGTTGATTGCAGCAACGTGGGTGGTCACGGGACAAGCAGCAGCAGGTGTAGGTAAATAAGCCGAAGTCAGAGGGCCAATGTCATTGCCCAGCACAACCTCGGCAGGTAGGTTGTCCATGATACCAACTGTGGTCTTTCCTGACCCGGCTCCCCAGTCTAAGTGCACCCGGGCGGTGGGTACACAAAATACAGCACCCCCTGCGACCCGGACGGCAACTGTGCGAGTGGACACGTTCTCTGGCTTTACCAGATGTTTTTGAATCAAAGTAATAGTAGTCCCAGTATCTCTTAGGCCTTGTGCTACTTGTCCATTCACCCGTACCTCCTGACGGTGATGCTGACGGTTATCTGGAGAGGCAGCTTGTATTGGGTCTGCCTCATACAAAATCCCCAGACATTCCTCAGGGCCCACCTCGGTCTCTAGGCAGTGGGCCGCAGAGGGACGTGATGGAGTGACCTCTGTGTTGGGTGTTGTGCGTCTCCAGTTGTTATTTGTAGCTCTCAAAGGGCAATAACGAGCAATATGTCCCGTGTTGCTGCAGTGATGGCACGTCACCCTCGACAAATCCCGGGGGTAGTCGTTAGGCCCCTGAGGGCGTGGTGGGACTGGAGCCCGAAACTCTGGGCGTGGGGTGACGGTTGGAGTGCGCGGTTCTACCTTATGAGCCAGCCGTGTAGTACCCTGGCTTACTTTCCTTGTCTCCGCGTACTGATCTGCTAGCCGAGCCGCCTCGTTTAAGTTAGCGGGACGGCGATCTCGTATCCAGTCTTGTATGTCTGCGACCAGGTCTTGGAAGAAATGTTCCATTAGGAACAGCTGCAATACTTCCTCCCCGGTGTTGGCCTTGCACCCTTGGACCAAAAGGGATGCCACCCTTTGTAACCGGTTGGCCCATTCCATGTGGGAGTCCACAGCCTTCTTCTTGGACTCCCGGAAGCGACGGCGGTAGGCTTCTGGCGTTACGGCATATCGGGTTAGCAGCGCCTTTTTAACTTGCTGATATTGTAAAATATCCTCTGGAGCGAGAGCCCGAAAGGCTTCATTGGCTTTGCCCGACAATTTCCCAGACAAAATAGTGATCCATTGGTCTGGTGGTACCTGGTGTAGTGAGCACTGCCTCTCAAAGTCCGCCAAATATCCATCGATTTCCTCCTCACTTTCTACAAAAGCTTTAAATGCAGTGAACGGTATTTTCTTTCCTGTAGCCGCTGATGGGGGGGTAGGAGCTGCATGTGTAATGGGCTGTCTCGCTCTTACCTGTTCCAGTTCTTATCCCCTCTTAGTTTGTATCTCTTCCCTTGCTTCCCGGAACAGCTGGTTGATTAGTTCCACAGCCGTTTCTGGATACAAGGATAATCTCCGCTGTACAATCCCAGTAATTACATCTTCCTCGCTGACAGGTGCAAGGGGCTCAGTTCCTTCCATGGATCCATCCATTTCGTCCAGCTCCAGCAGGTCAGCTATCAGCTCCCTCCGTGGTCTGTTGCTGGCACTCCTACCACGACTCTCCAATAGATCTTTTAGTGTGGATCTTTTCAGCCTGGCGTAGTGAGACTCCATTCAGAACTTGCTGTCTGGATAAAAGGACCATCCCGCTGCTGCCACCAATGTAACGGCTACCCACTGGTAGTGAGGGAGTATCAGCCATTGGAGACGTCCTTTTCCCTGGCAAGTTGTGATATGCAGGTACAGCCGGTATATCCCATCGAACGCCCTTTCAAAAACGAGACGAGGCTACATTTGAAGGGTCAAGTAGACTGTTTAACCACTTAACCCCCGGACCATATTGCTGCCCAAAGACCAGAGTACTTTTTGCGATTCGGGACTTCGTCGCTTTAACAGACAATTGCGCGGTCGTGCGACGTGGCTCCCAAACAAAATTGGCGTCCTTTTTTTCCCTACAAATAAAGCTTTCTTTTGGTGGTATTTGATCACCTCTGCGGTTTTTAGTTTTTGCGCTATAAACAAAAATAGAGAGACAATTTTGAAAAAAATGAATATTTTTTACATTTTGCTATAATAAATATCCCCCAAAAATATATAAAAAAACTTTTTTTTCCCTCAGTTTAGGCCGATACGTTTTCTTCTACATATTTTTCGTAAAAAAAAATCGCAATAAGCGTTTATTGATTGGTTTGCGCAAAAGTTATAGCGTTTACAAAATAGGGGGTATTTTTATGTAATTTTTATTATATTTTTTTTACTAGTAATGGCGGCGATCAGCGATTTTTTTTTCGGTATTGCGACATTATGGCGGACACTTCGGACACTTTTGACAAATTTTTGGGACCATTGGCATTTTTATAGCGATCAGTGCTATAAAAATGCATTGGATTACTATAAAAATGCCACTGGCAGTGAAGGGGTTAACACTAGGGGGCGGGGAAGGGGTTAAGTATGCCTGGGTGTGTTCTTACTGTGGGGGGGGGTGGCCTCACTAGGGGAAACACTGATCCTCTGTTCATACATTGTATGAACCGAAATCAGCATTTCCCCTGCTGACAGGACCGGGAGCTGTGTGTTTACACACACAGCTCCCGGTCCCCGCTCTGTAACGAGCGATCGCGTGTGCCCGGCGGCGATCGCGCCCGCCGGGCACACGCACGGGAGTCGGGGGCGAGCGGGGGGCGCGCGCGCGCCCCTAGTGGCGGCTGGGAGAGAGGACGTTATACTACGTGCTCTCGCCCAGCCGAGCCAACTTGCCGATGTAGAACGGCGGTGGGCGGTCGGCTAGTGGTTAATGGCACATTTCACCTAGCTTATATGTGGTTACAAACTGTACAGGAACAATGACAATCTCCGCCCCCCCCTCACACAGGGGGGGCTTCAATACAGATACTTTGAAATAATGACATCCCCTTGAGCTAATCGGTCTCTAGACGGTTCGGCTCCGAGCTTACATTTAACATGACCTGATCAGACACCTTCCTTTATCAATATAATTCAATTAACCTTTAGAACAATTACACACTCACACATAATCCCATCAGCATACACCTGACAGGAGGCTGTTTACTACACAAAGGAGAGTCAATTAGCTGGAGAAAGGGAATATTAGCATTTAGCAGTGAAAGAGTCCCTTCTATAATTAACCCTTTGAGCTCAGAATATAATGTGGTAAATCCAATTGTAACAAGTCATGCAGTCCATTGTAGGCCTCACTGCATGAGGATTATAGATGTCCAGGCAGAATAGTTCATAGGTCCGTTACAACGTGTTTTGGCACTGCCCTACTGTCAACAGTTTATGGAAACAGGTTTTCCGACTAATCTCCTCACTGACAGGCATACCCACCTCGCCAGACCCTGCGCTAGCACTCCTCCATTTAAACATTGACAAATTCCACCACGACTTCAGACAGGTCATATCCCATATTCTCTTGGAAACACGCGCGTTGATACTGCGCAACTGGAAAAGCGACAAAGCCCTTAACTTATCTGACGTCACAAAGGCAGTTCATAGGAACTACTCGTTTGAACGACTACTGACTTTTAACTCACTCACATGCCAAAAATTTGATGAATGTTGGTCTATTTGGCCCAAACACCTATGACTTATTGAAAGGATGTATATCTGATGCTGTGTATATCTCTTTCTTTATTGTTTCAGTATTTTACTTTTCTTGTAAAATTGAGAAAAAGTTCAATAAAAAGTATTGAAAAAAAAAAAAAGATTGTCCATAACTTTAAAGGGTGCCCCGAGATTGTCCATAACTTTAAAGAGTGCCTCAAGGCTGTCCATAATTTTAAAGGGTGCCTCGAAATTGACCATAATTTTTAGTATGTCTCGAGATTGTCCATAACTTTAAAGGGTGCCTCGAGATTATTCATAATTTTAAAGCGTGCCTTGACGGAAAAAGGTTTGAGAAACACTGCCTTAGTCCAGTGTCATTAGCTTTTATTCTTCTTAAAGATCCTATGGCTGTTTGGTGTGACCACATTACTGCAAAATGAGTTTTAAAATTCCAAGAGCTGTGTCACCACCCATAGGCTCCCATGACGCGGCTATTGTCAACGCTCCCTCCTTTCGATGGCAGCAGCCACTCATTGACACAGCCAGAGCTGAGCGTATTGAAAACAGATAAGTACACAGGTATGCTTTGAACAGGTTAGGTAGGATAGGTAGGAAGAGGGGGGGTACATTTTTAAGAATAGGTATAGTAAGGCTTTAATTCCACTTTAAATGCGGTACATGTCAGTGCATATACAATTTACATATATATATAAAAAAAAATTTGCGCTTACCCTCTACCAAAAAAAAGTATGTGCTAAAAGATGCTGCTACTTATAAAATTCTAAATACACGACTCACTACATATACAGAAATAACATATAAGGGCACAACTTATAAATATTCAAATTAAACTTAATAATATCAAAGAACATAGGGCCTGATTCCCAAAAGAGATACGCAGACTTAACTGCTGTTCAGTCTGTGCCTAACTTTGGAAACGATCCTCAAAAGGCTTTTTCCAAAGTTAGGCAGAAAATCTGACATGTGTAAGACACTTACACGGTCAGATCTTAGGATGCAGTACCGCATCTGCCGCTGGGGGCATTTCTCATTGAAATGCCGCTTTGAGTATGCAAATGAGGACTTAAGCAGATCCACAACGCTTTTCAGCACTGTGATTTCTGCGTAAGTTCCGATTTTGCCTGCGCAAAATTAGGGCTGGTTTTACAATGTGGAAAGTTAGTCACACCTTGTAAAGGCCCATTCAAGCGACGGCATTTGGTATGCATTCCCGAGGGAGAACTCCACGGCAATTTTTAAATTCAAAACCGGCATGGGTTCCCCCCCCCAGGAGCATACCAGGCCCTTAGGTCTGGTATGGGTTGTAAGGAGACCCCCCCACGCCGAAAAATCGACGTAGGGGGTCCCCCTACAATCCATACCAGACCCGTATCCAAAGCACGCTACCCGGCCGGTCAGGAAGGGAGTGGGGACGAGCGAGCGCCCCCCCCTCCTGAGCCGTGCCAGGCCGCATGCCCTCAACATGGGGGGGTTGGGTGCTCTGGGGCAGGGGGGCGCACTGCGGGCCCCCCCACCCCAGAGCACCCTGTCCCCATGTTGATGAGGACAGGACCTCTTCCCGACAACCCTTGCCGTTGGTTGTCGGGGTCTGCGGGCGGGGGCTTATCGGAATCTGGGAGTCCCCTTTAATAAGGGGGCCCCCAGATACCGGCCCCCCACCCTAAGTGAATGGATATGGGGTACATCGTACCCCTACCCATTCACCTGGAGGCAAAAAGTAAAAGTTAGTAAACACACAACACAAGGGTTTTTAAAATAATTTATTATTCTGCTCCGGAGGCCCCCCTGTCTTCTTTATTAGCTCTAATACCAGGGGGGGCTTCTTCTTCCGCTCTCCGGGGGTCTTCTCCGCTCTTCGGGGGGGGTTTCTTCTTCCGCTCTCCGGGGGGGGGCTTCTCCGCTCTCCGGGGGTCTTCTTCTATCTTCTCCGCTCTCCGCTGTTGACTCGGCGCACCCCGGTTCTTCTGCAGATGTCCGGTGCCTTCTCCTTCAGCGCTGGCTGCCTGCTATCTTCGTGTGTTAGCTCAATTACTAGCAGGCAGCCATCGCGGTCTTCTGTGACGTCAGGTTCTTCTCTTCTGTTCTTCTCCCCTCTTCCGATGTTGACTCGTCGCATCTTGTCACTGCAATGATGGAAGCGCGCCTTGCATCCCATTTATATAGGCATCACCGTCCCATCATGCTCCGGCAGGTACCCACACTGGTTAGTATCCAAAAGCATCGGTTAAAAACCCGCGCATGCTCATAATCAAGTCGACGCATGCTTGAAAGCATTGAACTTCATTTTTCTGAGCACGTCGTTGTGTTTTACGTCACCGCGTTGGACTCGATTGTTTTTTTAACTGATGGTGTGTAGGCACATCAGACCATCAGTCAGCTTCATCGGTTAACCGATGAGAACGCTCCTTCGGACCGTTCTCATCGGATGGACTGATCGTGTGTACAGGGCTTTAGGATGAAGGGCATGAAGGGCAAAATTAGAACCAGAATATCTGATGAGCTTGAGAATTCATTGAGGATTTCCACCACATCCACAAAACCACATATTGATGTGCCAAATATCGCACTCCTTTTATGTTGCCCTCTTTTACTTTTGTGATAAAAAAAATTATAAAAAAATTAAGTTTTATTACTCAGATGGGTATATTTATCTATATCAGTGATTGTGAACTTGTGATCTGCCCGACTTTTCTGCACATCAGCTCTCCTTATTGTTTTTTATGTGTAGCCCAAGACAATTCCTCTTCTTTCAATGTGGCCCAGGAAGTTAAAAAGTTTGGACACCCCTGCTGTAGATTAACATGAAGAATAGTAGGTCCAGTTAAAACTTTTTTGAAACACTGACATACCTACATTCGCCGAATGGATTAGCCGTGTTGATAAAACGGCCGAAATGGAAAAACTCATTCACCAAGCCAAAGAAAACCCCACTAAATTTCTAACCACATGGTCATGTTGGACGAATTTTAAACTAACTACAAGCGCAGGAAACACCCAGATCGACACTTGACTTCTTACATACGGAGGGATAACCAACACCCTATTGGGTCATGCACACAATCCACCACCCCCTGTCATACCCACTTACCCAATATTTCTCTCCAACCTGATACACCACAATGAGGCCACAGGTCTGAGGTCCACACCACCCATCCTACAAGGTGCTTTGCACCATCCTGACTTGCAAAGGTCCTATCTATAACCACCCAGATTTGGGAAGAAATCCATTACATAGGGGCCATTGCCTGACTACACACAAACCCCACGTGAGCCAAAGACTTAATGCATCTCATTGCCCCCTGCCCGCTCACAGATAGTTCCATTTAGGGATGTGCAGGTTCTGGGGTGGCTGGTTAGGGTTTGTCTCTATATAACTTGTATTGCCTCGTTGGTACATAAAAATACAGGAAAGCCCTCATACCACAGTAGGCTTGGAGATATTGGAGTCTCACCCATTTACAATTGTCCCCCTATACAGTTACAGTTGTCCTTAGGGACGCAAAAAAGTCTACAGAGCGTTACAAACACAAACGGTACGTGTATAAGTATTTACAACATACAAGTACTTTGTTTCACTGCTTTATTATTACTGCTTTGTTGTACAATATCGATTCATTGTACCTGCAACAATGTAACCTGGCTATTCATGCTTCTGTTATTGTAAATCTCTAATAAAATCTTTTGGAAAAAAAAACTATAAACATATAAAATATTATCCATTCAGTAGAAACAACGTTCTAAACAACTGACCTTTTGGTACCAGGAAAGAAGTGGTGTGTCCGATAAAATCATCTCCATTTGCAGGGGAAAGAAGTAGACATTCGGAAGAGATGAAAATACTGAAAGGTGTTTCTTTTGAACTTCCTCTGCATTTATTTCAGTCAGTCCTTTCATGAAAAACACCACCGATCTGGTAGGATAGTGGTGAGCTGCGGACTCAATGGCACACAGCACCAGTGATGTTGGCGGCAATTTATCGGTAGTCTCCAAATATATGATAGAATCACCGCCGTTTAAAACATCAGAGGGGCTTAAATCTTTTTCTGCAGGTTCAGAATTGTTCTGGGGCGGTACCAATTTTGACTTTAAAGTTTTGTTGATATAATTTTCATACAAATAAGATACAGGGTACAAAGATGTATTTTGAAAGTTGGCTTTGTATAAGAAACCAACGGCTAAAAAAAGAAGGAGGAAGATCACTACCTTCTGTGTGTTTTTCATTGTTGTAAAGTAAAAGTATGCTTGGCAGTCTGCAAAAGAAAACATGATTATTCTTCTGCTCATAAACGTAAAAGATGATTACAAATTGTTTGTATGTACATAGTTGTTATAGAATATGTGCTGTCCAAAGAGTCTCTCTATGGCCAACACTTTTTAAGTGCTGGATAAAGTGGAAAAGGATCAGAACCTCTTTTAGATTTTACTGCTATTTACGGATCCTTTAGAAAGATTTTTCCATATTTAGAGCCCATTCACACAGGGGTGACTCGTCAGGGGCGACTCGTCAGAGGGGCGACAGCCGCCTCACAAGTCACGTCCCGCTTTGTTCAATAGAATTGTTCTAATATGAGCGACGCAAGTTGCTCCGACTTAGAAAAAGGTTCTTGTACGACTTTGGGGGCAACTCGGGCAACTTGCATTGACTTCTATACAGAAGTCATTTTGCAAGTTGCCTCTGAAGTCATCTTCGGGTCGCCTTGCCGAGTCGCCCCCGAAGTCGTGCCGCCCCTGTTACTGTCCCCGGCAACCTTTTAACCAGACAGAACGTGAGGGATCTCTCAAACTGCAACACAGGTAGAAGTAAAACATTTTTTTAATTAGTTAGGTAGGGTGTAGGTACTTCCTGGCTGCTTCACATGGTGGAACCTCCAGCTAGTGGTCTACAGTAACATGATCTCCATGTCTGCACTTGAGATGAGCCAATGGGTTCTTAGCCCATTTTGCCTACTGTTCGGTAGGAGATGTGCATCAAATATTGAAAATAATTTAAAAAACGTGCTAGGGTCTTTAAGTATACATGAGTAACAGCAGCAACTAAACCATGTGATAGATCACCACAGTCCCAAATCCATCATAGCAAAAAAAGCCACGCTCACTAAAAATAAAATGAACAAACCTCAATATACATTGACCAAACAACAGTACAAATATTGTGATAAGAGATAAATAGAAAGTAAAATATAAAAAAAGTGGAAAAAAATAATAGTGTAGAAATTCTTCAAAAAATATTGTTCATTAGGGATTCCAACAACAAAATCTGTAGAAGCTCCTTCAGTGACACCCACCACCTCAGATGACAGGGGCGCTTACCCAATCCTGTTGACCATCTATCACTAGAAAGCTATTATTTCCACTTTTACAGTCAATTCTGTGAATTAGTATTCTATATTGATGTTTCTCCTTGTGGGATATACTTGCATGCTTTCTTAGAACTTGAGGATGGGGGTTTATCTTCCTGCCCCAGAAGGAACACTAGTCAAAGCTGATGTCCCATCTGTTTAGTCTTTTATAGATCAGCTAATCAGGATAAAATCAATGGGAGGTGTCAATAGGAATGCATGATGGGTGGAACGGGGCAGGTAAGTTTGTAATTAAAGGTGAAATCAATCATTCTGTCCAGGATTTAGCCTCATATAATGTGATTCAGAGGTGCAGTGTCTCCATTAAACGTTGACTTTAAAACCCAATTCACCAAAACATCCAGAAATGTCAGTACAGAGTTATCAGACTGGTTACAATGAAACTCTTCCCTGGGGTGGCGCCCCTCCCTGCCAGTTGGCATCACACTAATGAAAAGTTCCTAAACGTTTCAGGTCTAAAACTTTTCAGTGGTGTGTGATGCCAGCTGGCAGGGAGGGGTGCCACCCCAGGGAAAATTGTAGCCAGTCTGATAACTCTGTACTGACATGTCTGGAGGTTTTTCTCTGAAAATAGGGGGGGGGGGGGGGAGCAAACGGGACTTTAAATGAAGCATGTCGCTGTGAACAAACTATTAATGAACTATTAATGAAAATGTAATTTATTTAAATACCATATCCCCCTAGGGGTTGTCCATAATATTAAAAAGATTGCAAACATTTAATTATATACCATAACATAATAAATAGGCAATCATACAAGATTTACAAAATAATCATGGTACTAAATGTTATACAAAACAATCAAAGGACATAATTAAACAATGTTATACACATATATACACAAGGAAATAAAAAAAACACAAATTCAGGACAAAAAACACCTGAATAATAACAATTCATGATTAAAAGGACGGAAACTGAGCTGAACATCATAGGTTGAGAACCAAATATTAAAGAAAAGAAACTGGATCAAACATCATGAGTTGTAAACCCAACGCATGTCTTGGCTTCTACCAATCATCAGGGGTATGATGTGTAATTTTATATAATTTAAGATTTTAAATAAAAATTATTAACAACGGCTGTTTTTTGTCATGAATTTGTGTTTTGTTTTATTTCCTTGTGTATATATGTGTATTAAATTGTTAAATTATATCCTTTGATTGTTTTGTATAACATTTAGTACCATGATTATTTTGTAAATCTTGTATGATTGCCTATTTATTATGTTATGGTATATAATTAAATGTTTGCAATCTTTTTCATATTATGGACAACCCCTAGGGGGATATGGTATTTAAATAAATACAATTTTCCTTGTCAAAATTATTTTATTTAGTAATTGCAACATGAAATTATACAAGTAGCATATGGTTGATACAATTTTTTAAAAAGGATTAACATTTTGTATTCTTGTCACATTGTATTTGCTCTAACATTCAAGATTAAAGAGAAAAGAACTTGACCAAAGTATTTTGGCAACAGCAGGGGGGACTTTCATTGCTCAAACTTGTAATGCAGGAGATCTACCTGTGTTGCCACGTATTCAAATTAACAGTATATTAACAACTTCAAGTTTCTTGTTTAATACACTTTTTAAACATATGAGGATAAAGGATCTAATATATGCTACCTTGTCTATGTTGATCATGAAAGATATGGTGAGAAAAATAAATCGCACATATTAACTGACAGGGGGAAGGGATGAAAAAGGAAGGGGAAGGGGGGTAAAATAAAAGGGTCTGCAGGGATGGGTCCATTGTCACTAGTTGTATTGTGCAATGGTTGTGTATAATGGGCAAGCTACCATGGCATCATCACCCAGTCATTAAAGCTATCCGGTACAGTATACGAAATCCACGGTTTCCAAAGTTTCTCAAAGTTGGTGATCGTGTCTGAGTCTGGCGCCTCCATTTTGGCATGTGTCATCGCATTGCTCATTCTATTCTTTACTTCTTTGACTGAAAGGTTTGGGGTTTTCCACGCTTTTGCAAGGGTCTGTTTTGCAGCTGTAAAGAGTTGCATTAGTAGTTTGAATTGTGTGCGTGATATATTATTGGGTTTCAGATTCAATAGGGCTAATTTAGGGTCCAGAGGGATTTTTAATTTGATCAATTTATTTGCTATGTTAAAAATCCCTGTCCAGAACGTTTGCGCTTTCGGACACGTCCACCAAGTATGATAATATGTACCTATTTCAGGGCATCCCCTGTAGCAATGTCCTGAGTAGTTTGGTACATATTTAGCTATCTTGGCAGGCACCAGGTACCATCTAGTTAACACTTTATAGTTCGTTTTTCATATATACACTAGCTGAATACCCGGCGTTGCCCGGTCTTCCTATCTTAACCTTTTGGGGAGGAAAATCATAGTAATATAAATATACCCATCTTTTTTATAAGGGTGTAGGTAAGGGTTAATTTAACTGTCATATATTTTTATTTGGCATATAAGTAATATGTGTACCAGGTATTATTGAAATATCTCCAGGCGTACAGAAGTTATGTGGGAACATACATTTCCCATTGATTTGCATGGGACTTTAAACAAAAACCCGACCCTCACAAATGGGGGTAGTTAAGGGATAAATTAACTATCCTATAGTTTAAGTGGACATATAAGTAACATGTGACCAAGTGTTATCGAAATATGTACAGCCGTTTGGAAGTTATGAAGTAACATGTATTTCCCATAGAGTTGAATGGGACTTTAAAGAAAAACCCTGACCATGGCAAATGGGGGTGGGTAAGGGTTAAACCACCTATCCTATGTTTGTTGCTGACATATAAGTAACATGTGTGCCAAGTTTCATGTTAATATCTCCACGGAGGCACCCGACGAATGACACGCTCCAGCCTGAAAGCTCTTATATAGCTGAGTGTGGGGCCACCCGTCAGTTCTTGGGTGACTCTGCCCCCCTCTGATGCAACGGCCCTCGTCCCCATCAACATGTTGAGGGCATGTGGCCTGGTATGGTTCAGGAGGGGTGGTGCTCTCTCGTCCCCCCTCTTTTCCTGCGGCCTGCCAGGTTGCTTGCTCAGATAAGGGTCTGGTATGGATTTTTGGGGGGAACCCCATGCCATTTTTTTCATTTTGGCGTGGGGTTTCTCTTAAAACCCTTCAGGTCTGGTATGGATTTTGAGGGGGACCCCTACACCATGTTTTGTTAAAAAATTGGCGCAGGGTTACCCTTAATATCCATACCAGACCTGAAGGGCCTGATATGGAATTAGGAGGGACCCCCAAACATTTTTTTTTATTTTGGTTTGGGGTTCCCCTTAATATTCATACCAGACCCAAAGGGCATGGTAATGGACTGGGGGGGGGGAACCAATGCCATTTTTTTCAATGACTTTTATCTGTATTGCCGGAACCCGACAATTCATTATAGCCGCAGGCAGTTTTAAATTACTTTTTTTCCTTTATGCCGCGTACTCACGGTCGGAATTTCCATAAAAAAAAATCAGATGGGAGCTTTTCGTCGAATATTCCAACCGTGTATATGCCCCATCTGACTTTTTCTGTGGGAATTTCCGACAGACTTAGATAGAGAGCTGGTTCTCTATTTTTCCGTCTGAAATTCTGACAGAGTTTTTCCGGCCATGTGTACGCGGCATTAGAATTGTCATTTTGTGCAGGGACTGTTCTAAACACGGGAAACATGCGCTACTTTACAGGCATACTATAGACACCCCCTAGGTACGAAATTTAAAGGAATATTTAACTTTTATTGTTTCACTTTAAGCATTAATAACTTTTTTTGCATTGATACATGTCCCCTGGAGCAGGACCCGGGTCCCCAAACACTTTTTATGACAATAACTTGCACATTAACCTTTAAAATTAGCACTTTTGATTTTTCATGTTCGTGTCCCATAGACTTTAACGGTGTTCGAATGTTCGAACAATTTTTTTGCCTGTTCGCATGTTCTGCTGCAAACCAAACTGGGGTGTATTTGGCTCATCCCTAGTACTCTATGATAGGAGCAACTATAGACATAAATACTAAACATAGCATTTCTCAACACACCTTTTTTTCGTGGGCTTCTGACTCTACCCTTTTCTATTTAGGCATACACCTGATTACTCCTACCTCTTATTTACTCCTACTTAATTCACACATTAAATCTCTAAACTTCAAAAAATAACTTTGAATTTGCAAAATAGCCAAGCCTCGTGTGCTTGGTGCATTGCACTAACCAAAATGTACCTACTACCACATGTACTATACGTATTTCGAACGTTACCTATCACCTTCCTGCAATCCCACCTCAAACAATTTACAAGCCATACTGACCTCTTTTATCTGGAAAGGGAAACACCCAAGAGTGCTCACCAACATCTATTGGTGGAATGGGTCCACCAAACACTTTCAACATACTTTAAGACAACCATTCTTGACTAAGCTAAATTCTGGTGGAAGCCTGATCTACAACATACCTGGCTCCAAATAGAAGCAACTGCGTTAGCTACTTGCCCCAAGAGGCTCCTCAGTGCTCTACTTATGCAACAACATGGACCACAATCTTATTTCAGCACTATCAATGCTACCACCAGAACATGGTGAGCAGCTTACCAACAATATGGAGGCATACCATTCCAACTTCTGAACTTTATACACCTCAACACAATGCAGGCTATCACGCCTGATATTCCAATATCAAACTGGCTGTCAGCTGGCCTCCAAACAATTGGAGAGCTCTATCAGAATTCCATGCTTCTTTCTTTCTAACACCTGCAAAAGAGCCATCACATCCCTTCAAAAGACCTCAGAATTCGCTCTGCCCTCTCCCACACATCGTGGTCAGAGAACCTCTTTTTCTGGCACCTTCTGAAATTTTATGACATGGAGAACCCCCACCAGAGAGGCATATCCTATATATACAAGTGCATCACTGACCCTGCAGTCAAATCTAAAACTTCTGCAATGCTACACTGGGAAAGCCTTATAAACCACAACTTTGCACCACAACAATGGCGTCAAACCCTTCAAAAAACATAAAGTCTCCAGATGTATACTGCACTTGTCAATCATACATAAGATTCTAAATGTAACGGTCACCACCGTTTACGACCTTCCATCAACCACGACAGCTTATCTGACACTCCAACCATCCAACAGACATCAGACATCCCATTTCCCAGAATAACAAGACTTGCTCTGTTACTGGTTTCAAATGTATGAACACATTTAATGGTAACTTTCAGTCTTATATACAGTACAACAGGTTACAGTAATCACAGGAACAATCAAACTCTCCACCCACACATCACACACTGGGGGGGGGGGGCTTCAATACACCTTCAGATGGGCTAATTACTAAACATTCCAGACATTTTGGCGCCGGTCTATAATTAACATGACCTAATCACTACACCTGAGAAGTCACATTCCACATCTTAGACAGACGTTCTGTGTCCGCATACAGCTTGACAAGTTCCATTCCACATCTTATGTCAATAGAATTCACACAAAGCAGCATCACACAATGAGGCCTCGTACACACGACAGAGTTTCTCGGCAGAATTCAGCGAGAAACTCGGTCAGAGCCGGATTCTGCCGAGAAACTCTGTCGTGTGTACACTTTCGGCCCGATGGAGCCGCCGAGGAACTCGTCGAGAAAATAGAGAACATGTTCTCTATTTTCTCGTTGTTCTATGGGAGAACTCGGCCCGCCGAGCTCCTCGGCGGCTTCAGGGCTGAACTCGCCGAGGAACTCGACGTGTTTGGCACGTCGAGTTCCTCGGCCGTGTGTGCGAGGCCTGAGAGTTCTTTCAGAAGCAGGCTCAATTAGCATGTCAACAGTCTACACAGAGAAATGAGTCACTATTGACCGGTTGGGTCAAAATATTCTTTGCAGACATTAAGGAATGTATGGTGGATTACTGTCCATGCTAAACAATCCAACATATGTCCCTTATCTCCTGGCTCAATCTGTGCCCAAAAGTGACTCCTGTTACAATAAATAATTGGTACATGACACCAACAAAACTGGCAAGGATCTACCCCTCTACATTACCTACCTGCTGGAGGGATTGTGGACATCGTGGAACCCCCTCTACATATCTGGTGGACTTTCCCCCAATTAAAGGCCTTCTGGTCTATCCTAACTGGATTTACCTCCTCTATCCTTTCATCCTTTCAACCTCTATTTCCTTATCTCCCTCTATTTTCTTCCTTTTACGTCTAGACTTAGACCACTGGCCCCCTCGGGCACACACCATTCTATCACACATCTTCATTGCCATACGTCTGGCTATTGCCAGAAGCTGGAAATCCCTAAAACCTCCATCTGTCATGGAAGTAATACTATCACTAAACAACAACTGTTTAATGGAATATATGTATGCCAGTGTTCACTTGCAAATCCATGCATTCCTAAAAAAGTGGAACTCCAGGCTTGCCCATCCTAAATGTTCACCCTTGCTTTGATTCACTCTCTATTTTCTTTACTGCCAAACCTCAAAACCTACCAGGATCCTCTACCCTCATCATCATGTGAACAGTCCTACACCCTGTAGGCAGTACACATTTCTGCACGTTTTTTACAACTTTCTTGTTGTATTACTTTATTTGTTTAATAGCATAAACTACCATAACATGCCTTGTATACCTGCTTGCTTCGTGTGTACCTGCTTTCTAACTACCTGTTGCCATGAAAAGCTTTACTGACTCTGTACCACCAAAATACTTAAATAAACATAAAAGTAAAAAACAAAAAGGTTGCTGGGGACACTAAAGCCTCGTACACACGAAGGACCGTTCTCATCGGTTAACCGCTGAAGCTGACTGATGGTCTGTCGCGCCTACACACCATCAGTTAAAAAACCGATCGTGTCAGAACGAGGTGACGAAAAACACAACGATGTGCTGAAAAAAACAAAGTTCAATGCTTCCAAGCATGCATCGAGTTGATTCGGAGCATGCACGGGTTTTTAACCGATGCTTTTGCATACTAACGATCGGTTTTGACCTATCGGTTAAGCGTCCATTGGTTCAATTTTAAAGCAAGTTCTATGGGGCCTACACACGATCGGTTTGGACTGATGAAAACGGTCCTTCAGACCATTGTCCTCTGGCGATCCTATAGTGTGTACGCGGCCTTAGTATGGAGAAATCTTTCTAATAGAGCCGTAGATAGCAGTAAAACTTGACAGAGTTTCTGATCCTTTTTTACTTTATCCAATATTTAAAAAGTGTTGGCTATAGGAAGACTCTTTGGAAATCACATATTCTATAACAATTATTATATATTTATAATCATCTTTTACATTTATGAGCATGTCATGTTTTTCTGTGGAATAAATGTGTTTTCTTTTGCAGACTGCCAAGTATACACTGGCCCAGATTCAAGAAGCAATTGCGCCCGTGTAACCATAAGTTACACGGCGCAATTGCTTACTTGCTCCGGTGTAACGAGTGCTCCTGATTCAGGAACCTCGTTACACCGACTGCAGCCTAAAATCTGCGCGGCATAAGGCACTTATGCCTCGCAGATTTTAGGCTGCATTCTTGTGCTTGCCGCTAGGGGGCGCTCCCATTGTGATCAGCGTGTAGTATGCAAATTGCATACTACCACTGATTCACAAGCTTGCGCGGGCCCCGCGCAAGCCAGGTACGGAGTTTCCGTACGGCAACTTTAGCGCAAGGTTTAGCCAATGCTAAAGTATAGCTAAAGTATAGCCGGCCAATGCTAAAGTATAGCCGGCCTTCCCGCGCCGTGAAATTTGAATTTCACAGCGTTTGCGTAAGTGATTCGTGAATGGCGCTGGACGCCATTCACGTTCACTTTGAAGCAAATGACGTCCTTGCGACATCATTTTCCGCAATGCACGTCGGGAAATGCGCTGTACGCTCGGCGGGATCATTTAACTTGCGCGCGCTTACGCCGGGCAAATTTGCCGGCGCGCCCTCGCAGTTCACGGAGCTACGTGAATCGAGGGCAGCGCAAAATATTTGCGGGGGCGCAGGGCAATATCGTTGCCCTGCTCCCCCGCAAATATAGCGCAAGCTATGCTGAATCTGGGCCAATGTTATCTAAAAAGCATATCATCACAGAGTGGACTGTGGATATGAGGACAAGATAAGACAGTGTCACGTCCCGATAAATTAGGTTATGTAAGAATAAGTTGGCAGATGATGGACTTTATAGGCATAACACAAATTTAAAAAGATATGTAAATTTATTTAGAAAAAACATACAGAATAATTCAAAACGTATATAACATATTGGCCGCTAATAAAAGGGGCCTAGGAACACAAACAAATATGGTGACACACCACCTACAAACCAAAAAGAGGTCCAATATATTTTGAAGAGAAGGACACCAAGGTCACTTCCTAATGGTAGGTATATATAGACATATAGGGGCAGATCCACAAAGCACTTACGCCGGCGTATCTCGAGATGCGCGGCGTAAGTGTATATATACGCCGGTGTAACTATGCGCCGTATCCACAAAACTAGATACGCCTGAAAAGCGTCTTTTTCCGACCGATGTAACTTTTCTACGCCGGCGCATCGTGGGCGCATATATACGCTGGACGCACCATTGATTTGCTATTCAAATATGCAAATGAGGGAGATACGGCGATCCACAAATGTACGTGCGCCCGACGCGGGCTACGCGCGCCGCACCTAAGTTGTACGTCCGGCCTAAAGTTACCCCTCATAAAAGCAGCTGTAACTCAGCAGCAGACATGCACAGGTCAGCCAGAGAGCAGCTTCAGCAGCACCGTTAGGGACGAGCTGAGCATCCACACTTGCAGGACAACAATCTGTGTGCCAGCATGTCAGGGGCAGCCATGGTCATAGCTATACTACTGGCTTCACAGGCACGTAGGAGGAGGGCGCGGGAGAGGATATACCGACCGCGCCTAAACGTCTTTGGCATGGGGGCTTCGGAGGTGTATCGCATCTTCAGATTCAGCCCTGCTGCCATCCTGGAATTAACCACAACCCTGAAAGATGACATCACCAGCCAAACACATCGCTCCCAAGCAGTGGAGCCACTGGTCAAGGTACTGGCAACACTCCATTTCCTTGCCAGTGGCTCATTCCAGCGTACAAGTAGATTGGTGGCTGGGATGTCACAATCCTCCATTTGCAGATGTGTGCACCAGGTTGTCCCCGCAATCCTCAGACGCATGTCCCACCACATCATCAGACCCACCCAGGAGCACCTGCGGAATAAGGCAATGGCGGATTTTGTCAGAAATGCAGGATTGCCACGCACCGTGGGGGCCATTGATTGCACACATGTGGCACTACGGCCCCCCCGTGACACAGAGCACATATACCGCAATCGGAAGCATTGGCATTCCATCAACGTCAAAGCCCCATCCCAACAGAATTCGAACAGAACGTGTATGGGGACAGCTGGCTGGTTGGTGAGTGACATGGGAGTCAGGCATGACTGTTCCCCCCCATGATGCAGACATCACGAGGGGCACATGCACGACTAACATCCTCCTGTCTTTTCCCTTCCAGGTGACTCTGCATATGCACTGGGACCCCATACGATGACTCCTGAAACCACAGGAGAGAGAAGATACAATGATGCACACACACGTACCCGTGCAGTGGTGGAACGTACATTTGGCCTCCTGAAGTCCCGTTTCCGATGCCTGGATAAGTCGGGGGACCCTATTGTATTCCCCAAACTTTGTGTGCCAGATCATCGGTGCATGTTGCATGCTGCACAACTTCGCCGTGAGAAAGGGCCTGGAGATTGACCTACGTGATGACCTGACCCCCGAACCAGACATTCCCCCCCCCCTGCCCGAGGCTACCCCGTCTGCTGAGGGAAGTGCTAGTAGGTGTCTGGACTGATCTCGCTAACGCCACATTTTTGGGAAACCTAAACTACTGAGGATGCTAGTATAGATCTGATCAGATCAAAGATATTGATCCATTCAGACACTATACTACTAAGGGAGGTGTATGGTGTGTGTGGGGGGGTTTTAGCGCTACTGGCACTAATCTGATGCTGCCTGGGGCTGACGCAGACCCTAACTGATGCTAAAACTGATCAGGGGTTAAACCCATCAGGTGATCAGGGGGTTAAACCCATCAGGTGATCAGGGGGTTAAACCCATCAGGTGATCAGGGGGTTAAACACATCAGGTGATCAGGGGGTTAAACCTTTATTATATGGTGGGTACCCTGACGCTATAAAAAAACGAACCAGTGTCACCCATGACACTAATACAATGATCACTGGTGACAGGGTTGAAAGGGTTAACTAGGGGGCAATCAGGGGGTTAAAAACTTTATTAGGTAATATATAGGGGTACCCTGATGCTTTAAAAACCTGATGGTGAAACTAGTCAACTAACTGGCTAATTAGGGTCACCCTGACACTAATACGGCGATCAGAAAAAAGATCTATTAGTGACACTGGTGACAGGGGGTAAATGATTTAACTGGGGGGCAATCAAGGGGTTAAACCTTCATTAGGGGGTTTAGGAGGTGCCCTAGTCCTAATTGGGCCTACCACTTATTACAGTCACAAATGTCACAATGCAGTGATCAGTGAAAAATCTGAAAACTGCCATTGGTGACACAGTGACAGGGAGTGAAGGGGTTAACTGGGGGGGGGGGTCAGGGGGTGACAAGTGTACCTACCTATACTGGTGTTAGTGTAGTATTGGTGTGACTTACAGCTAGATGTCCTCTCTCCTCTCAATGGAACGGAAAAGAGTTCCACAAGGGGAGATGACATCACTTCCCCTTCCTGTGTTTTCATTTACAGACAGGGGAAGGATTTCATTCAGCTGAACTGATCAGCAGGTCCAGGCAAGAAATCATGCATTTCCTGCAACGGTGCCATTCTGCCCCTGTAATAAGATGTGAGGACACTATGCTGAGAGCCACTTCATACTCATATACAAGTTGTTGCTAGTGGAGACCATTCCTGAAGGCTGTACTGCCAGGATTGTGCTGGACTGTATGCTGCCAGGAGATACAGGGAGTGCCCACCTGAGCCATGTTGGCTAGTGTTTGAAGTTGTCGGGTGCTTCGCCCATCAAACGCAGATACTATGCCCATCAATTGCCACCACTGTGCCTATCAATTGCAGCCACTGTGCCCATCAAACGCAGCCACTGTGCCCATCAATTGTCGCCACTGTGCCATGCCATCAATTGTCGCCACTGTACCATCAATTGTCACCACTGTGCCATGCCATCAATTGTCGCCACTGTACCATCAATTGTCACCACTGTGCCATGTCATCAATTGTCGCCACTGTGCCATCAATTGTCACCACTGTGCCATGCCATCAATTGTCGCCACTGTGCCATCAATTGTCACCACTGTGCCATGTCATCAACTGTCGCCACTGTGCCATGCCATCAATTGTCGCCACTGTGCCATGCCATCAATTGTCGCCACTGTGCCATGCCATCAAACGCAGCCACTGTGCCATCAATTGTCGCCACTGTGCCCATCAATTGCTGGCTCTGATATACAATTCCAAACTCCAACCAACTGCTGTTATTCAGATGGTCGGTGCTCACCAGAGGGGCGGCCATCTGAATATTGGGCATCAACGGCAGCGGTGCCGGCGACAATACATAGATTCATGCAATGCATGAATCTATGTATTGTTTCAGTGGCGGTGCAGGAGAGAGGGGGCAGCGCTCCTGTGCCCACTATCGATGCACCGCCATTGCTGTGATCTTCTGCGGGTTGCTGTTTCTTCAATTGAGGAAGGAAATCTTCTCTGTCCCCGGCTGTCATGACGGACAGATCGAGGATGTCGTTGCAAGGGGACCTATGTCCCAAAGTACAGTCCCTTGCACCAGTGCCCACCGGCCTCAATACTAAGCTCAATTTACAGATTTTCCTTGATCCCTGATATCTCTATCTATTTAGATCTACACACATATTTCCCCCCCCCCCCCGTTTTTACATTAATTGCGCTTTTTGCGTTATTGCCTTACTGTGTGTGCTCCTCTCTGGTTTTCTGTCTGATCAGCTGTAGCATGTCATGAACAGTACGATAAGTACTGATACACCTGAACTAATACCGTACATCATAATTAAAATATGCCGACCTTTCTGTTCCTGTTTCCTTGATGCATAGTATCCACTGCATAGGCGTGTGCACAGGGTGTGCCAGGTGTGCCCAGGCACACCCTAATCATCCTGTGCAGAACAGATCCCCCCTACTGACCTGGCTCCCCCCCACAGCACTGCCAGCTTCACTCCTCTCCCACTGGTTGTGTTGCTGTGGATTGTTTAGGATGAGTGGGGGAAGGGGCAAGTAAATATGCCATTTACTGACCCCTTCCCTTTCTGAATCAACTTCATGAGTGATCGGTAGAGTGTGTTTGAGCTTTGGGGTGCACACCCTAATGCCAAAGGCTGCGCACACCTATGATCTACTGGCTATACCTGTATTGATTGCAATGGCCACTGGATGTGTGTTCCCCCTGTCATTCCCCTCTGTTATTTACCTCTGTATTCCTCTGTATTCCCAGCATGTGCCACATTCCCTTATTTAAACTAATAGGAATGAACTTTAAATGTCTTTGCTATATAGATATAATGGCACTGTTGAAATTAGCAGAGCCAGCTTTGAATTCGGCGGACTACCTCTTTTCTTCCTCCTCCTGGACTCTCTCCCTGCCTTAAATGGATCTACAATTACTTTGAACTTAAAAAGAGGAGGGTAAAAGAACCTCTACCATGGAGTACCCATGTTACTCCTACAACGGGACTCAATTTACTTTTTTAGATCACCCACTCATCTTTCTCCCTGGTGACAATTACTGGCCGTTCAGTGTGCATATATACGTATGACCACTGGGGGCCAGTATAACGTCCGAGATGAAGCTACGCTATCTGCCAAGCGAAATGCGTTGGCGTCACCACCCGGCCTTGTCACGTGACGTCCTCTGTGTGTGAGGGGAACGCCGAGGAACGACGAAGCTAAGCACGGGGCTTTGAGGATTCGAATAAACATCGAGAAAGCTGCCCAGGTTTGAGTGAATGGTGCGCCTTAGCACCTACCATACGGACGCCATACCAGGCCATCCACCCCTAACTGTGGACCTCCTAAACCCGGTGATTTAACAGACCGATCGGATGAGCCTAGGAATCCATCGTCATCCCCACTAGGATGACTGAAAGTCGATTACAAGCAAGAAGTTGGTAATGTACAATCAATCTTGGACATAAGTTTGCAGCTTGTTACTTCTTGTGCTTAATTGGTGCTTAACCATTTGTGGTCGGATTTATACCCAGCGTCAGCACAAAATACATTGTCCTATATGTAATTACCAAATGAACTTTGCATTAATATAGGTAATTCCCCTATGCTGCATCAGTTCATGCTGTTCCTTGCTAATCTGTTTGGATCCGGCACAACTTGTTCCAATCAATATTTCCTCACGCAGCCCCATACAGGATTTCAAATATTCAAGTGACTCCACCATCTTTTTTGAAAATATTTCTTTCATAGCCCAATTACCATTTTTAGATAAAAATCTCCTTATGATTGATCTCCTGCCTAGGCATCGCTGAATTATTCCACTGCTCCTTGCCATTCCTCATTCCGTCCCCTCCCCCTCTATCCCTTGACTAGGGCAGCCGGATAACTTACCGCACCAACCAATACAAGCATATACCCCTTAACATTAAACCTTTCCCAATAATCACACTGACACGTGCTGGATTTAAAATGGCCTGGTAGGCCTTTATTAACAAATACAAAAACTGTATATATATATATATATACACCATCATATACATATATATATCACCCAACTTTAAATATTTAACCTATTCCTCAATTGTTAAACCTTTTAACCATACCTTGGTTGTCAGTCCCCCTGACAACCCCTGATCACTCTTTTGGGCCTGTGGTACCCTCTTAGCTAACGACATGTCCCCAGTCGCGACTACCGACTCGAAGACCTAGCTGACCACAGACCCACCCACTTCTCCCCTGGTGGTCCAGACTGACACCAGACCACCAAGGCAGACACCATCCCTGTAACTATGCCCCCCCACCGTTTTTACCTAACCACCGTCTATTTCTACCAAACGGCAGGGGAACCCACCGCCATCCTGTACTGTCAAAACCACCTAACTCCTATAATTAGGGCGGGAGGGTGGGACTTCTCTCCTTGCTTCTTCCCCCCGGACTGATGCTGCCCCTCCTCCAGCATCACCTAGCTCACTGAACTCTCCTCCCCCTCTCCTCACCTCCTCCAATAGTTAATTTCTAGGATCCTATTAACCACCCCCTCTAACTTTAACCCTTTCTACACCTAAGTTCCCTACACCCTGTCATGCTGTCCTCCGCCTCCATTGCATTGCAGCTACGAACTTGTCTTGACTAGGGCAGCCGGATAACTTACCGCACCAACCAATACAAGCATATACCCCTTAACATTAAACCTTTCCCAATAATCACACTGACACGTGCTGGATTTAAAATGGCCTGGTAGGCCTTTATTAACAAATACAAAAACTGTATATATATATATATATACACCATCATATACATATATATATCACCCAACTTTAAATATTTAACCTATTCCTCAATTGTTAAACCTTTTAACCATACCTTGGTTGTCAGTCCCCCTGACAACCCCTGATCACTCTTTTGGGCCTGTGGTACCCTCTTAGCTAACGACATGTCCCCAGTCGCGACTACCGACTCGAAGACCTAGCTGACCACAGACCCACCCACTTCTCCCCTGGTGGTCCAGACTGACACCAGACCACCAAGGCAGACACCATCCCTGTAACTATGCCCCCCCACCGTTTTTACCTAACCACCGTCTATTTCTACCAAACGGCAGGGGAACCCACCGCCACCGCGGCACAAGTGGGACCACCTCACACTTGGGCCCGCCGCCACACCAGGAAAGCCCTCCTAACGCCCTCCTCCAATCCCAGAGCCCAAAGATCGATCCCGATCGGGTTGAGATGAACCCCGTCCCCCTCAGGTACCTCCAAGTCTCAACTTCTAAATCTGAATGGCGAACCGCTATCCCACCTTGCTGCACCACAAACCTGCCCACTTCTCTGTTCACCTTTATCCGGGCCTTATCCAAACGCTCCAATGACCTGGCCTCCCTCCAGGCCATGCGAGCCACAATATCTGACCAAACAATGATCAGGTCAGGGAAAGAGGCCCGCAGTCGGCGTATATCCCATTGTATGTCTTTGATCACCTGGCGCATCGGCCGGACGCTCAAATCATTCCCCCCCGCATGTATCACCAAAATGTCCGGGGCCCTGTCTAAGCTAGCCCCCCTGTGAACTTCGGGTAACACCTTCTGCCACATGAGACCCCTAATCCCTATCCATCGTACCCTTCCTTCCTCCCTGGGCACCCCCAGCTGTCTCCCCCCAGGCTTGACATCCGCCCTTCTTGCCCCCCAAAACACAAATGAATGTCCTAGGATCCAAATCAGACAACCTTGGGGATCTGTAAAGACATAAAAGAGAAAAACAATACCCAGCAGGACCAAAAACAACCCCCCGAAAACATTAACATCAGCATTGTCAACCACCGATACCTCATTGTTTACAACAAATGAGGCCGTACATACAGTTTATATCTATTAGACTCCCATCTGCCAATCCGCTTTACAGAATCTGCAGGCAGGCCTCCCCTTGCCGCTTCCGTTGCTGCCCCTATTCGAAACGAATGCGCCGAATATTCTCCCGGGACTAGACCCCCCTCCTTCAGACATTTCCGGAACACCGCCGTAAACTGGAACCGAGACAAACATTCCCCTTTTTGATGGATGAACAGAGCCTCCCCCCCTTTTGGGCGAACGGCCAAAAACCGCCTTACCACCTCAACCGGGCATGTTAGTGGACAATTCCCCCGGAACAACTCTATTTTTACGCCCCTACCTAGTTGATCCGTCTTCGAACGGCTAAGCCAAATCACCACCGATTCCTCCAGGCACCTAACGTCCTGCATTCGTAGTCCTCCCCCCACCACCTTGGAGGGGGAAACTAATTCCCCCACCCTGAATGCCCCAAAAAAGGCCAGAACGAAAACAGCCCGAAAAAGTATCTGCTCATAAAGCGATGCGCAAACCTTTTCCAAATTCCCCAATACCGTACCCAGGACCGCGAACGACACCGGACGCCTGGAATCCCGTGTAGTACTGCCCTTCCTGTATCCCTTTAACACCCTGCGCACCACAAAGGATTTTGTAAAATCCCTGAGGCCCGCCATCTGAAATAAAAAAGCCAATGCCGCCATCTTTTTGCTAATGGCGCCACCCGAGGTTCCCCTCTCGTAATTGCAGCACACAAAGTATAAGACCAACGACTGCAGGTCTTCTGGATCTTCCGACCCTCCTACCTCCTCCCTCAGTGCGGACCATTCCTGCCACACCTTAGAGTAAGCTCGCCACGTTCCCTCGCTGATCGACTGCCGAATCAATCCTGCGGCGACTCCAGTGCAATGTCCCACAACTTCTGAGGACAGGGTTCCCCCTGCCCCTCTGCCCCTGGCGCCAGGATCCGGAATTCCGCCCACTGGAAACGAGATAAAGCATCCGCCAATCTGTTATCCACCCCAGGAATGTGCACCGCATATATCAAGGCATTCACTTTGAGACACTTAAGTACCAAGTACCGCAGTAACCTAATCACCGGGGGCGAGGATGCCGATATGCTGTTGATCGCCCACACCACCCCCATGTTGTCGCAATTGAAGCGCACCTTTTTATTCCTGAAGAACTCCCCCCACAATTCCATCGCCACCACGATGGGGAACAACTCCAGCAGCACCAGGTTCCGGAGGAACCCTGCTGCCCTCCAAGACTCCGGCCAGGGCTCCGCGCTCCACCGTCCGTTGAAATAGGCCCCATAGCCCACTGACCCCGCCGCATCGGTAAATAGAGCCAGGTCGGCGTTGCTGACCGGCCCCGTCTGCCACATCGAACGACCATTGAAAGAGTCCAGGAACGTTCCCCAAACCCTCAGATCGTCTCTCAGTTCATTGGTCAGGCGCACAAAATGGTTTGGCACCCGGACCCCTGCCGTGGCCCCTGAAAGCCTTCGGCTGAAAATGCGTCCCATGGGAATAATCCGACACGCGAAATTTAACTTCCCCAACAAGGATTGGAGCTCCTTCAATCGAATCTTCCGCTTCACCCGGGCCTCACTGACCTCCCTCCTCAAAGCCAACACCTTATCCTCTGGTAGCCTACATTCCATCGCCACCGAGTCAATGGTGATCCCCAAGAACACCAGCTCAGACGCAGGGCCCTCCGTTTTGTCGGGGGCCAAGGGGATCCCAAAACGTTCCGCCAAATACTGTACCGTACCCAACAGAACCCCGCAACAGCGGGAGTCCGGGGGTCCTATGCACAGGAAGTCATCCAAATAGTGGATGACGGAATTCACCCCCGCCACTTCCCTGACCGCCCATTCAAAGAACGAGCTAAACGTCTCAAACAAAGCGCACGATATGGAACAACCCATCGGCAGGCAACGATCAACAAAATACTCCCCCTGCCAGTGGCACCCCAGCAAACGCAAACTAGTGGGGTGCACCGGTAACAGCCTGAAGGCGGATTCCACATCCGTCTTTGCCATCAAAGCCCCTTTCCCGTACTTTCTAACCCAAGACACCGCCGCATCAAATGATGTATAGGTAACCGCACAACTCTGCGGATCAATACCATCGTTGACCGACCCCCCTTTTGGGTGCGACAGATGATGTATCATCCGAAATTGACCCACTTCCTTCTTCGGAACTACGCCCAACGGGGACACCACCAAACCCCCCACAGGTGGTTCCCGAAACGGGCCAGCCATCCGGCCGAGCGCCACCTCCTTGGCCAGCTTAGCCGACACCACCCCCGGATGTCGCAGAGCTGACCGCAAATTGTCCGCCACCGGAGGGACCTCCGCCAACGAACTCGGAATCACGAAACCCTCCCCGAACCCCTGCTCTAGCAAACGCGCCGCCGCCCTGTCCGGATACTTACTTAGAAAAGGCAGCATCCTTTCCAGCCTCACCGGCGTCATTCCCTTTTCCAGCGCCATCTCCGGCCCGCTTCCCCTGTTTGAAACACCTATTGAACGCGTGCGACCCACCACACCCTGAGCACTCGTGCTTGAAGCGGCATGATCCTCCAAAACGACAGGTTCCGTCGTTGAACTGCCAGCACACCCCTTTCTTTTTGAGGGCCGGCGATCCCGCGGAGGAAGCGCCGCCGGCCCCCCCAGGAAAGGACTGGCCCGCCGCCCTGGTCGAGGTCATCAACCTCATCCACAGGCTAATGTCCTTATGGTCCCAGCGGATGGAGGGACGCACCGCCCTGCGCTGACGAAACTGTTCGTCATACCTCAACCACGCCAGACCCCCGTACACCCTATGCGCTTCGTGAATGGCATCAAGGTAACAGAATAGGGCCGTGCATTTCTCGGGGGCCTTTTCCCCGATCACGCTAGCCATAATCGCAAACGCCTGTAGCCAATTCGTAAACGTCCGCGGAATGAGCCTATACCGACGTTTTTCTTCCTCATCCTTTTTGCTCTCGTCCGGCTTCACCCGGTCGAGGTGAAATTTTTCCAACGGGAGCAGGGAAAATATTTCCACAAACTCGTCCTTCTGAATTTTCTCCCTCACCTCTGGCTTAAGATGGGCACCCAACGGCCCTTCAAAGCAAATGTAAATTTCCCCCCTAGCCGCGTCATCCAGCCGCACCTTGTCCCCGTCCTTGTCCTTGTCTTTGTCCTTGCGTTCCGCCGCCGTTCCCACGCCGTCCTTGTCCGTCTGTGTCCCTGCCACGCCTGTCCCTGGATTCGCCGGCACCGGGGGAGGGACAACTACCGCTGTCAGCGCCTGAACGGCGGGGGCAGGAACCGGGAGGGGGGGTACTGGCACCGGGGGGACCCAAGGACCCAGCGGGCTCGCAACCTGAGGAGCACCCCCATCTAGCCTACGTAACAATTCCCGTAAGGCATCCCACACACCCCCCTCCCCTGAGGGACTAAGCACCGCCACCCCCCCACTAATGTCCTGCGCACTAACCACACCCCTACCCCCCGCAACCACATTAGATGTAGTCTTACCGGTTCGGCGCGGCCGTGAAGGTCCTCCAGCCGACAGGTTCCCATAACGTCCATCCTCCGCGGGGTCCTCCGGCAGCTCCCCCTCTTCACTGCTGCTGGAACCGGTCGCCGCCTGCCCGTGTGGTCGTTGACGAACCTCCTCACTCCTTCCCCGACCTCTGGACACAGCTGGCGTTGTGACAGGTATGGGAGCCACCACCCCCCGAGGGCTCTCGTATCCATCGCTGCTGAACTCTTCAATCAGATCATCCCTCAGCACTGCGGCTGCAGCCTGAGCACCACTGCCCCTCCGGTCAACCCTCCCAGACTCCGAACGGTGCCTGGAGGCGGGACCTCCCGACTGACGTGACTGGCCTGGTGTCGCTCCATCTGCATCCCTGAACGCATCCCCACCGCGTGCGAGGCCGCCGCCTGTGGACCGAGCTAGGCCGGCGCCTGTCTGAGGGTCCTTCCCACGCCGGGCCGCCCCCCCGACCGGAACATCGCCACCGGGGACAGCCATGTGAATCTGGGCCTGCACCAACACAGGGGAGGTAGGCCTGGGCACCCGAGAGGCTCCCCCGCGCTGCGCGCTTCCCGCCCCCCCGCCCCCCGCCCGTGCCGTGGCAGACTGAGATTGCTTGGCGGGGGGGCCCGACGGGGGCCTACTGGGACTCCGCACCCGACGCTGTGACCTGGGGGTATTATCTGGGCTAAAGCGCTCCGGCGGTATCGACCGCCTCGCGCGCGTTGAAGCAGGCCTAGACCCGACCGGGGCCTGCTGCACCCCCCGCAGAGTGGCGGTGATCTGGCTTTGCAGCCAGTCCGCGCCGTGGACCTCCGCAACAGCTTGAAGCTGCGCTAACAACCCGGCTACCTCTGACATTTTTCTTCCCTTCCTTGCCTTTTCCACAGATGACCCAGAGCGCTGACCCGATACACAGACAGGCTGCAGGACTTCTCTCCTTGCTTCTTCCCCCGGACTGATGCTGCCCCTCCTCCAGCATCACCTAGCTCACTGAACTCTCCTCCCCCTCTCCTCACCTCCTCCAATAGTTAATTTCTAGGATCCTATTAACCACCCCCTCTAACTTTAACCCTTTCTACACCTAAGTTCCCTACACCCTGTCATGCTGTCCTCCGCCTCCATTGCATTGCAGCTACGAACTTGTCTTACACACTGGCCCAGATTCAAGAAGCACTTGCGCCCGCGCAACCATAGTTGCGCGGCGCAAGTGCTTACTTGCTCCGGTGTTACGAGTGCTCCTGATTCAGGAACCTCGTTACACCGACTGCAGCCTAGGATATGACAGACATAAGCCTCCTTATGCCTTCACATCCCAGGCTGCATTCTTGCGATGGCCGCTAGGGGGCGCGGCCATTGTGATCGGCGTATAGTATGCAAATTGCATACTACCACCGATTCACAAAAGTTGCGCGGGCCCTGCCTACGCAAGGTACGGAGTTTCCGTACGGCGCCTTTAGCATAAGGTTGCTCCTGCTAATAGCAGGCGCAGCCAATGCTAAAGTATAGCTGCGCCTCCCACTCGCGACGTTCAAATTTAACGTCGTTTACGTAAGTGAACCGTGAATGGCGCTGGACGCCATTCACGTTCACTTACAAGCAAATGACGTCCTTGCGACGTCATTTGCCGCAATGCACGTCGGGAAAGTTTCCCGACGGAGCATGCGTTGTTCGCTCGGCGCGGGAGCGAGCCTAATTTAAATGATTCCCGCCCCCGGCGGGATCATTTACATTAGGCAGCCTTGCGCCCGGCTGCTTAGCATATTGCCCGCGCAATTTACGGAGCAACTGCTCCGTGAATCGCGGGCAAAGCGCAATATTTGCGTGGGCGCAGAGAAAAAAATTTGCTCTTTGCCCACGCAAATATTGCGCGATTCTACTTGAATCTGGGCCACTGTATTCAACCCTCCTTAACCACCATCCATTCGGCATTCATTTACCAGGGGCTATCGAGATATTTGATATATGATTACCCCCCTTTTTCATTTAAATTAGCCACTATTTGATTATCAGGCAGGATCATTGGGGCTGAATACATATACGTCCGGACTTGTGCCTTGAGTTTTTTGTTTTGTCTAACTGTTTGTCACATTGTGTGTCTTTTTAGTGATAATTGAATTATTGTATATGATTATCCACCTCCCCTTATAGTTCCTTCGATCACTGTACTGCTTATATATGTTCTTGATATTAATGGGCCAGATTCAGGTAGAATTACGGTGCGCAGCGGCGGCGTAACGTATCCCATTTACGTTACACCGCCGCAGGTTTACAGCGTAAGTGCCTGATTTACAAAGCACTTACCTGTAAACTTGCGGCGGTGTAACGTAAATCCGCTCGGCGCAAGCCCGCCAAATGGGACGGGCACCATTTAAATTAGGCGCGTTCCCGCGCCGAGCGTACTGCGCATGCTCCGTCTGTAAAATTACCTGACGTGCATTGCGCTAAATGACGTCGCAAGGACATCATTGGTTTCGACATTAACGTAAATGGCGTCCAGCACCATTCACGGACGACCTACGCAAACGACGTGAAATGTAAAATTTCGACGCGGGAACGACGGCCATACTTAACATGGGTTAGACCACCTAGAGGGCATGCTTAGTTTTACGCGACGCATCTCTACGGAAACAACGTAAATTTAGATCGACGGGCAAAGCGTACGTTCGTGAATCGGCGTAACTAGTCATATGCATATTCTACGCCGATCGCAATGGAATCGCCACCTAGCGGCCGGCCTGGAATTGCAGCCTAAGATCCGACAGTGTAACACAGTTACACCTGTCGGATCTTAAGGCTATCTATGCGTAACTGATTTTATGAATCAGCCGCATAGATACGACCTTCGTATCTCAGAGATACGACGGCGTATCAGGAGATACGCTGTCGTATCTCTATGTAAATCTGGCCCAATATTAATAAATAATTTTGTATATTTATACTATCTGAACATCTCCTGACCTATTACTTTCTGCTGCTAATAGTAACCCCTTCTGGTCTATTCTTGGCCATTTCCCTCCTCCCCCCACCCCATTTTTAAGCTATATAATTTGGTTACAGCAACAGAACCTATTGGGGCAAACCATTCATGATGGGGTGACATACTTTGTACCCACTATATCAACGGTCACCTTGCGCATCTCCCTGTCCCCACTTTTCCCTATATATCCCCCTTGCACCATGGCCTGGCTGCTTGCTATTTGAATGCAGCTGTTTCTCCTTGTCCCTGGAGTTGTCCCTAAAGAAGAAGGGGAACTGCTGGGAAGTGTTGTTCACCCCAAGTGAAAAATTGGATGGACTATGGCATGTCAAGGACACTGGGGGATGTGTAGCTAGTCAAGTAGGATGAGCTGTGGCAAAGGGGCAAATTCTTACCATCCATGGGGTAGATTCAGGTAGCTTTGCCCATTTCTTACGGAGGCCCAGCGTACCGTTTTGCCGCTGCGCCTCCGTAAATTTCCTGCGCTACGCTTGATTCATGGAGCAGTAGCTCCGTAAATTGCGTGTGCGCTCCGGAAAACTGCCCGGCGTAAGGGCGCGTAATTTAAATGATCCCGTAGGGGGCGTGGATCATTTAAATTAGGCGCGTTCCCGCGCCGAGCGTAGTGCGCATGCTCCGTCGGGAAACTTTCCCGACGTGCATTGCGGTAAATGACGTCGCAAGGACGTCATTTGCTTCAAAGTGAACGTGAATGGCGTCCAGCGCCATTCACGATTCACCTACACAAACGACGTAATTTTAAAAAAACGCGACACGGGAACGACGGGTATACGTAGCATTGGCTGCCCCTGCTAATAGCAGGGGCAGCCTTATGCAAAAACCGACGTACGCAAACGACGTAAACTGCGTACGCGGGGCGCGCGTACGGTTGTGAATCGGCGTTAGTATGCAATTTGCATACTCTATGCTGACCACTACGGGAACGCCACCTAGTGGCCTGTGTAAGAATGCAGCCTAAGATATGACGGCATAAGAGCGTTATGCCAGGCATATCTTAGGCTGCAGTCGGCGTATCGAGCTTTCTGAATCAGGAGCATTCGATACGCCGGCGCAAGTAAGCAATTGCGCTGCGTAACTATGGTTACGCAGACGCAATTGCTTTTTTTTTTTTTTTTTTTCAAGAAAGAATGTTTATTTACTCTTCAGCAAACACAATAACAGGACAAACGGCCCACTGGCCAACTCAAGAAACAGAACATTCATATGAGACAGAAATATGCGGACGCAGCCGCTGCAGTGTATATGGTAAGTGCAGATAGAAGAGTTAGAGGAATTGCTATAAGTCATCTATAAATTTTAGCCCTTCAATATGTAACCACATGGTGTCATATGATCCTGCTCTCATCTGCCGTGTTCTGGGGTGTAGGTACGTCTCACGCATCGTTTCTACAGTGTTCCAAATACGTTTGGTGGTATACTCTGGCGGGGATGTGAGATAAGTTCCCTAGGAGGCCCCGGGCCCCGTGGGTGTAACAAGATGTGGTAGAACAAGCGTGGTCTCCCTATTCGTTCCGTGGATGGCCAGGTCTCCGTGTTCATCTGTTGCTTAACTCTGTGGGTAGTGTCCTAAGGCTTAGGGGCTATTCCATGGGTGTGTACCTATTCCCACGAACTGTAGGTTTGGGTGGGGGAAGCTTGGGGGGGGGGGGGGGGGGGGGGCACCAGACGGGGCATGCCTCGAGTTACGGCTTGACAGGGTGCTGTGCGGTGGGGGCTTTTATTCAGGTTCCACGAGTCATAGCCGCGGTATAGTCGGTCGTCGAAGTGTAGTGTTTCCAACAGGCCCACGTTTCATTGAATCGTGTGGGGTTGTCATGGGCTTGATGGATTAGGTCCTCCATCTCCATTGTTTTCTGGATCCTTTGGAACCAGTCAGCTATAGAGGGGGGATGTTTGGAGAGCCATTTGATTGGGATGCACATTCGTGCGGCGTTCACCATGTGCATGGCTAACGAGCGGCAGTATCCCCTCGGGAGTGTCTGAGCATGGTGGAGGAGGTATTGCGCAGGCGTGAAATCTAGTGTGTCAGTGGTTACCTGGGTAATGACCTTGTGGACCTCCGTCCAGTAGGCTGAGAGCGATGGGCAGGTCCACCACATGTGGAGAAACGAGCCGGTCTCTCGATGGCATCTCCAACAGACCTTTGGAAGGGAAGGGTCGATTCTGTGTAGTTTAAGCGGGGTTTTGTACCAGCGGGAGATGAGTTTGTAAGCGTTTTCCTGGACTTGAACGTTAATCGAGCCTTTGTGGGCCATTCTATATACCGATTCCCATTCTGCCTCCGTGAGGTCGAGTGATAAATCACTCTCCCACTGCTGGTTGGCCCAGTGCTGTTTGGAGGAGTGCGTGGAGAATAACAGGCCGTATATTGTGGAAATGAGGTGTCTCTGTGGTCTCTCGGTGGAGCAGAGCTTTTCGAACGGGGAGCAAGGTCTAGACCAAATGGAGCTCGGGGCTGTCCTGTCTAGGAAGTGTCGGATTTGTATGTAGGTCCAGAACGGGAAGCTCTCTTTGTCCATTTTGGTGGCTAGTTCCTCCTGAAGCAGGAGTTTTCCTGCGGCGAAGAACTGTCCCGCCTGGACTGTAGGGTGTGGCCACCCATCCCTCAGGAAGGCCGTGTGCATGCCCGGGGGGAAGTCGGGGTTCAGTCTGAGGGGGGTTAACGGGCCGCATCTGTCTGATAGTTTGTGTTTGGAACAAGCCTCCCGGAAGGCTCGTAGGGAGGCGGGTATGAGGGGGTGAGCTTTACATGTGGGTGGGGTGTTATCTTGCGAGGACCATGGCAGGTGCGTTAGCGGGATCTGGGAGAAAGCTTGTTCCAGCCCCACCCACTGTTTTTGGTTCCCATTCGTGGCCCAGTCAACTATTCTGGTGAGATTACACGCCAAGTGGTATTTGTGTAAGTCTGGGAGCCCCAATCCTCCCTGTGGCTTGGGGACCGTGAGTCTAGCAAAGCTTAGGCGCGGGCGAGAGCCCTTCCAAACAAATTTAGTGCATGCTGTTCTGAAAGACCTGAAAAATGCAGGGGGGGTCTAATAGGGATTGCTTGCATGGTATAGAGTAATCGAGGAAGGACATTCATCTTGACCACCGCTATCCTACCGAACCAGGATAGCTGTTTTGGGGCCCAGTCTTTCAGGTCTTTCATTATCGTTTGGAGCAGTGGGAGATAGTTTAGGGCGTAAAGGTTCGAGAGGGAGACCGGGAGTTGGATCCCTAGATAAGTGATGGCCCTCGTGTTCCATTTGAATGGGAAGTTTACCTGGCATTGATCACATAGATTCTGGGGTAGGGAAACGTTCAGGGCATACGATTTAGACAGGTTGATCTGTAAGTTGGATATGATTTTAAACTCCTGGAGATCCAACAGGAGGTTTGGGATTGTCGTGAGGGGGTCTCTTAGCATTAGCAGGATGTCATCCGCAAACGCGGCGAGTTTGTAGGTTTGGTCTCCCACGTCTATGCCCCTGATCGTCGGATTTGACCTAAGTCGCCTCAAGAAGGGTTCCAGGGTGAGGACAAAGATCAGGGGAGAGAGGGGGCACCCCTGACGAGTTCCGTTCGATATGGGGAAGGCGTCCGACAGGTGGCCGTTCACACTGACTCTCGCCGTGGGGCCTGTGTATAGCGTCGCTATGTAATTTAACATGAGTGGCGGGATATTGACTGCTTCGAGGGTCGCTCGCAGGTAGTCCCACGCCACCCTGTCAAACGCCTTCTCCGCGTCCAACGACAGGAAGAACCCCGGGGACCCCCTCGAGGTAAGCCAGTGGTTCAGGGCCGTAAGCGTGTTGTCCCGTGCCTCTCTACCCGGGATGAAACCGGCCTGGTCAACGTCTATGAGTTTGGGCATGTAGGGGAGCAGTCTATTAGCAACCGTCTTGGCGAACCACTTAAGGTCCACGTTGAGGAGCGAGATGGGTCTGTAGTTGGTCACCAAGGTAGGGTCTTTGTCAGGTTTGGGAATGACTACAATGTGTGCCGTTAGTAGGTCTCTGGGAGGGGTTTGGGCGTTGGCGAAGGAGGCAAAGGCCGAAACAAAGAATGGTGTAAGAACCTTGGCGTATGTTTTATAGTACCCTGTTGTCAGCCCGTCCGGGCCAGGGCTTTTGCCAACTTTCATTTGTTTCAAGGCCAAGCCGACCTCGGCAGCGTTTAGGGGTGTGTTTAGGTCTGTTCTAGCCTCCTCCGTCAATTTGGTCGGGCCGTGCCGTTGAAGGAAGTCGTCAATGGAGGCTTGTCGTGCGACATTTGTGGTTGTTGTGGACTGGGTGGGCAAATTGTATAGGCCTGTGTAGTATTGGACAAAGAGGTTGGCAATATCCGGGGAGGTGTGTACCTTCCGGCCCTTGCTGTCCATCAGTGAGTGGACAGTTGTTTTGGCTCTTTTGGACTGTAGGGCTTTCGCCAGTAGTGCACCCGCTTTGTCCCCGTGTTCGTAGAAGGATTTTCTGGCCAGTATATAGCTCCGTTTAATCTTTTTCCCTATAACTTCCAGGAGTTCGGCCCTGGCCCGGCACAAGTCTTGCAGCGTCGCGAGGGCTTGTGAGTGTTTGTGTGCGGCTTCTAGGCGCGCTATGCGTCCTAAGAGGTCATTATAGTGTTTGCGTCTTGCCTTGTTTCGTTTGGCAGCCGCTGCTATCAGGAGGCCCCGGACCACACACTTGTGTGCCTCCCAGGTGACTATGGGGGACGTATCCTCCTGCCTGTTTTCCCGTAAGTACGCGTCGAGCGCCCCTTCCAGCTCTTTAGCTACTATCGGGTCCGTGAGCAGGGATGGGTCTAGCCTCCACACCCTCGCTCGGGGGTGCCCGTAGGAAAGGGATATTGTCATTGAGATCGGGTGGTGGTCCGATAGGAGCATGGGTTCTATGAACGCTGCCTTGAGCAAGTGTAGGTCAGTCTGGCTGAGCATCAGGTAGTCGAGTCTAGAGTACCGGTCGTGGGGAGCCGAATAGAATGTGTAGTCTTTGCCCGCGGGATTGAGGGTCCTCCACGTGTCATGGAGGAGGTGGTTCTGAAGGGTCATTTTAATTTTTTTCAGAGCTATGTATGGTGTGGATGATGTTCCGGTGGATGTGTCTAGAGGTGGGTTAAGGGGCACATTGAAGTCTCCCCCCAGCACCAGCATTCCTGTTTGGAAGGGAGTCAGCGCGTTCGAGACAGTGTGAAAGAACGAGACCTGGCGCGTATTTGGGGCGTATATATTGGCCAGCGTGATCGTGTGGTTCAAGAGAGAGGCCTTCAGGAAGAGCTATCTCCCTTCTGGGTCCGCTAGTTGTTCTGTCATTATGAAGGGGCATCGTTTAGCTATCAGTATGGATATACCTTTCGTCTTGACGTGTGGGTTTGTGGCGTGGTAGACAGTTGGGAAGTGGTGGTTGTGGAGTTTTGGTGCGTGTGTTGCCTTGAAATGTGTTTCCTGTACAAACACTATATCGGCCTGCGCTCTGTGCATCGTTAGAAGGAGTTGGGCTCTTTTTTCAGGTAGGTTTAGTCCCTGTGCGTTCACAGAGAGCACTTTCAATGTGGGTCTATCTGGTTCCGTCAGGGGGTCTGACATTGTGGCAGGTGTCGTTGTCTCGCCGCCGCCTGTGGGGTGGCCGGGGATGACTCAACTGTAACGGAGCCGGGATAGATCCCTGTGGGGGTCCCTCCGGAACAGCTGTGGGAGCAGAGTATAGAGGGGGGGGGCTTTAGTCGGGTCTGTAACCCGTCTGGTACCGGGGGGGGGGGCGATGGGTGTGAGTAAGTGGGTAGGCTCAGGGGAGGGGTTCGAGGAAATTACCTCTGAAAAACCCCCCAAAAAAAAAGGAAGACTCTCCCTCAACTAGAGAGGGTGAAAACCGATTAGGCGGGGGATAAGCCGTCCCCACACCTGTTTTCAGTGGAGCACACAATCGTTTTTTTGCGGCCGCGCGGGGCGCCCACCCCCGTCAACAGGCCTGGGCACTCCCACGCGGTACCGCTCGTGGGTCAACCGAGACCCAGCCAGGAGACGGTCAGATGGTCAGTTACTGTTCTACTTTACTACTCTAGTAGGTCTAAGCCCAGGGTGCCACCCCAGAGCGGTCAACCCTGCACTATGGCAGGGGGTGAGATTTCCGGGGCACATGTTTCATGGCAGCCATGGTAATCCGGTTGGGAGGAGGCTGTCCTCTGTGTATTAGGGGGATCCCGCCACGCATCCCCACCCCCCCCGACCGGCCCCCCCCCGGGCAACCGGGACGGGCCGGCCGAGGGGCCGGGAGGAGAGGGGAGAGAGGCGGGGGGCCCCCAGTCATGCATCCCATCCCACCCGCTCGCACCTCCCGTTAGGTCTAGGGCCCAACATGTCCCCCAATATGCACTACATCGTCCCGTATCTGGGCCGCAGCCCCCCGGGAGGCAGTCCGGAGCCCGGCAGGGTCTGAGGTTTTTATACTTATCCTTAGACCGGTGTACGGTCTGCATGGAGCCTCCCCGTACCTCAGGGGGGTGGAGGGCGTTGCGTCTCCTAGTGCGGGCATGGTGACCATCCGGTTGGGTTCAACCCCGTGTGGGACCAACCTGAGGTTCGAGTTAGGCGGGCTTCATGGTCTTTCGAGGCCCGTGCAGCGGGGGCCTCGCGTTCCGGGCTGTGGCGTGTCTCTGTCTTGGGTATCGGTAGTCCAGCGGTGCGGGTTCCCGGTTCGCCTGTCTCGGCTCTGCTTGTTTGTCCAGGAGGCGGCGTCTTAGGTGTGGTCCAGGAGGGGGCCCTTTGTTTCCGTCGGTGCCAGTTCCCTGGAAGGATGTCCGGTGCGATCCTCTTCCGGCCAGCTGGCGTGGGGTGTCCCTTTCCCGGGCTCTCTGGCGGCGAGGCGGATAGGTCGCACCCATGGATCCTATGCGCGTTCTTGTGGATGTCCCTGGCTGTCTCTCCGGCGGTGGAATGTCCGCGGTGTCCATGGCAGGCCTCTCCGGAAGTGGCCGCGTCTACGTGCGCCGGAAGAGGCAGGCTCGTGGGACTCCGGGTCCGGAGGAGGGCGCGGTGTCTCCTGGGTGTCGTAGTGCGGAGGTCACGTGGGTCCTTGTAAGCCTCCAGGAGCCGGGCCAGCGGCTCCTGCGGGGGGGGCGGGGCGGAGTACCCCAGCAGATTTCGCGAGGCATAGCAACAGCCAGCGCGGGAAAAAGAAGCAAACCGTCAGGGACTCAGGCAGTCCAAGTTCAATAGTGTTAAACGGGGTACTGTAAAGGTGAAACACCCAACATGGCAACTGGGAATAAATCTTGCCAACAACACAGTGGGTAACTTGTCTTGTAGCCAGTCTTTGGAGCAGTTAGTTATCTCTGCGGGCTCTTCTTGGTCCGGGGGATGAGATCGGATCTCTGTCACTTCTGGGTCCCGGGGCGGTGGTTTGGTTGCGGGAACCTGAGGGGGACCTTCTCCTGCGGTGGCTGGCAGGCTGCGTGTCCATACTCTCTGTTTGAGAGCCATTCCAGCGTCCCACTGACCTGCGGTACAGGGCATACCACTCCGGGACCGCCACGGGTTGTATCCCCAGTGTTTCGAAGAAGCGGGGGAGATCCTCGGGCACCTTCAGTAGGGCGTTGCGGCCCTGATGGGAGGCAGAGAGGCCGAAGGGAAACTTCCACTGGTATCGTATGTTGGCCGCGCGCAGGGCATCCAGCAGGGGTTTGAGGTCCCTGTGATGTTTCAAAGTTATCCCCGAGAGGTCCTGGAACAGCTGGAGCGGGACTCCCTCATATTTTAGGCGCTGATCTCTGGCCTGCCGTAGGATCTCCTCTTTCAGTCCATAATCTACGAGGCAGCAGACGATATCCCTGGGGGGGTCAGTGTCTCTGCCTCTCGGGCGAAGCGCTCTGTGGATCCTTTCCATGGCGATCTGTGAGTCTGGGGGTCGCCGGAGGACTGTATTGAAAAGGCTGGTCACCTCCTGTTGGATCTTGTCTCCTTCCACCGACTCCGGTATGCCCCGCACGCGCAGGTTATGGCGTCTCCCCCTGTTCTCCAGGTCCTCCAAGTGTCGGTTCACCTCCCGGAGTTGGAGGGTGTGATCATCAATTTTCCTGGTGGACCGCTGGAGTACAAGATCGTGATCCCCCATAGTGGCCTCCACCTGTTGTACTCTGCCATCCAGCGCCTTGAAATCCAGGCGGAGTTCCGCGATGGCCGCTGTCAGGGCGTCTTTGATGTCTGTCGCGACAGCCCTCAGGTCAAAAATAGTGATCGGTGTTGCCGGTAATGCCGGGGTTGCCACGGGGTCCGATCCTCCCAGAGCTCCTGAGGGAGATGTCAGCGGCGTCGCTGATAGGATTATGTCCTGTGGTTGTTGAGAGGTTCGCGGGCGGGCTGACTGCGCGCCTTGGCGGGAGGCCGCTGAGCTGCCTCGGCCGGTCCGGAACATCTCCGGTATATTTTGGTCCAGGGCGTCGGAATGCCCCCGGGGGGAGCGGGAACGGGAGGCCGAGGACTGTCTGGACGAGGTACCCATGCTATGGGCGGTTCGGAATGGGTGAAAAGTGCCGCAAATTTTGAAAAGGGCTCTGAGGTGGCAGGAGCTCAGCGATCAGGCAGCCATCTCCTAGCTCGGCTCGGCCACGCCCCCACGCAATTGCTTTTTGAATCTACCCCCATGTGAATAATGGACTAATTCATGCATCAGGACTGTTCTCTTGATATACAAATATTAAGAAGAAAAGGTTTTTGATTAATTAAAAAGGGGGTGGCATTCTCAGACGAGAATGGGGCCCACTTTCATTATGTATAAGCAGGGCTTTTTTTTCAGGGGGAACTTGGGGGAACTCAGTTCCACCACCTCTGGCTCAGACCCTTTGGTGCCTGCTCACCACAATCACTTGTAAAAACAGAAATCTGGTTTCTGTGTTTATAAGTGACAGCTCTGCACTCTGTGTGTAACCCCCCTGAACTCTGCACTCTGTATGTAATGCAATCCTGGTATTTAATGCCCCTTTAAGACCCTTCTACTGTTTGTGAAATCTGAACGGGGTCGTGGTTGAGTTCCTGCACCTATTTTCTGAGGAAAAAGCTCTGAGTATAGGATATAATTGCATTATAGGGTGTACTTAAACTGCTATGCTGTTCTTGGCAGAGGACAATTCCAAACCATTTAGTCATGTATGTAAATATTGCATCATTATGGCAGTGAATCAGCAAGTCTAGAGAGAGAGACTGGGAGCTTAGTGGGTTGTGAATCAGCAAGAAGTTACTTAGAGAAAGTAAAGGAATTTGTTACAACTTGTGTTCCAAGACTGTTGCCATCGGAGACGGCATTCCTACACATGCAGATGTGGTGTCTTGCTGGATGCCTTTTCCTGCATGGCTGTCTACCTGTAGAAATCTCGGAGTCTGACAATTAACATTGCAACTACCTAAGGGTGTCGCTAAACCCTCTCTCCCACAGTTCTGTTCAGGAGAAATAAAATCTCTCTGCATTCAAGAAGTGTCTGGCACCCATGGATTTATCTTGCATTACACCCACTATGTCTTACAACTCACTCTATACAGAAGGATGTCAGCAGCTCTTGGCCCTGGAGGTCCTCATTATACTAAAGAAGAAAAGGGACCCCACAATCAGGAGAGTGTCAGTGTTTGGAAGTCACCACATCCCTAAAGTTATGGAAAAAACTGGAATAGCCCCTCAAGGGTGGGACTTTATAAGTGACACAAATACATGAATTAGTAGAAAAGTATATAACAAATGTATTTAAATAGTTCAAATCGGGACATCATTCAGTGTCCTAACAAGGATAAAATAGTCCAACCCTATGGCCTATTTCTGTCTCATGTCTGTTTAATTGTTCTATATAATAGGATCTGTACACCACTTGCACGTGGCCTTTTATCCTTGTTAGGACACTGAATGATGTCCCGAAAGAAATTTGTTATATACTTTTCTACTAATTCATGTGTTTGTGTCACTTATAAAGTCCCACCCTTGAGGGGGTATTCCAGTTTTTTTCATTATACTAAAGGAGGCCTGGGATCTTGCTACGCCATCAAAAGAAAGCTCTATTTGTGGGGAAAAAAGGACATCAATTTTGTTTGGGTACAACGTCGCACAACTGCGCAATTGTCAGTTAAAATAACACAGTGCCGAATCGCAAAAAAATGGTCTGGTCATTAAGGGGGTAAATTCTTCCAGGGCTGAAGTGGTTAAATATAATACAGCTGCCAGAATATTTAACAAAGCCAAGATGGACGGGATAAATGGGAACTTATTCTATAAAAAATGATATCTAAAGGTCTGACAGATGAGCGGTCCATGATGTGAGAGTAATGCCGCGTACACACGGCCGTTTTTCATGACCATTTAAAAAAAATTTAGAGCATTTTTCATGATGTTTTTTACTTTATAAAAGTACATTTAAGATTTAATATCTCACAGATATGATACAGTTTAAATAAGAGTTGTTTTGACCAGAAGTGAAAGCTTCAACATAATAAGCATTTATTAGAGAATTAGGGCCATATTCTCTCTAAATATCCGCCTGCTGCGCTTAAGGCACTTACACTCCGCTGTCCCAACTTACTGGAGCAGGTGTTGGGCCAGATTCACGTAGCGCAGCGGATCTATAGATCCGCTCGTTCTACGTGAATTAAGATCCGCTCCCGCAAGTTTAGGAGGCAAGTGGCTAATTCACAAACCACTTACCTCCAAACTTGCGACGGCGGATCCTAAATCCCCCAGCGGAATTCAAATTCCGCGGCTAGGGGAGTGTCATATTTAAATCAGGCGCGCTCCCGCGCCGATTTAAATACGCATGCGTCGTCCGGGGAATTTCCCGGCGTGCATTGCTCCCACTGACGTCAATAGGACGTCAGTGGTTGCGACGGGAGCTAGACTTGCGACGCGCGTGTTCGTGAATCGGCGTACGCAAACGACGTAGGAAATTTCAAACTCGACGCGGGAACGACGGCTATACTTAACAATACTTACCCCTGCTTTTAGCAGGGGTAAGTATACGACGGGTACCGCGCTACGGAAACGACGTAAGAACACTGCGTCGGGTCCGCGTACGGTCGTGAATTTCGCGTATCTCGCTGATTTACATATTATTCAGTGTAAATCAGCGGGAACGCCCCCGGCGCCATTTTTAATTCAAAAAAAAGATCCGACAGTGTAACACAGTGTAACACTGTCGGATCTCAGCCCTATCTATGCGTAACTGGTTCTATGAATCAGGCGCATAGATAGGACCTGAAAAAAGCTGAGATACGATGGTGTATCTGAGATACACCGTCGTATCTGCTTCGTGAATCTGGCCCGTTGTATTCCCCAACCACTTGCTCCATAAGTTGGGATGGCGGAGTGTAAGTGTCCCGGCGTAGCCTGGCGGATCTCCAAGGGGGCGTCTTCTATTCAAATGAAGCGCGCCCCCGATGCGAAAGAACTGGGCATGCGCCGGGCTGCAAAAAGCCCAGTGCGCATGCTCCAGTTCTCGGCGGAAAACGTCAATGACGCCGACGTGTGCGTCATTGACGTAAAGTCGTATTCAAGAACGACTTACGTAAACGGCGTACCCGACGAAAAAACACGACGGGGACCCGACGCCATCCGTAACATGGCCTACGCGAGACTTGCGGAAACTTACCCCTCATATAGCAGGAGTAAGTTTCCGCTTACGCAAACGACGTTAGCGACGGTTACGCGACGCAAACTCGTTCGGGAATCGGCGTAGAAGGATCATTTGCATACGCAAATGACTCCTTCACGTAAATGCCATCTAGCGGCGGCCGGCGTCATTGCATTTAAGATCCGCCAGTGTAAGTGACTTACAGATGGCGGATCTTAAGTGTATCTATGCAAAACTGATTCTGAGAATCAGGAGCATAGATACACTGGTCAAAAAAGGGAGTTACGATGGAGTATCCTGAGTTACTCCATCGTAACTTTACTCAGAATATGGCCCTTATTTATTAGTCTATCTAATACACCGCATACATTTACAGTGTTAAGCAAGGGTGTAAATATTAGTTTCAAATAAAAAGCATGTGCATCACACTACAAATATCAAACATAAAAACATAATAAAGCAAGTATATTGTAAGTGCTGGGAGATGGTTTCTTATAATTACCTCAAATAATGACTTCCTGGGCCCAGGTCATCTCATCTCTCTCTCCAAAATCTACAGATTGAGCAATATCTTCCTACATGAGTTTAGTGATAATTCGATTTTGAAGATAAATTAATTAAATCGAAGGTCGTTAACTTCCCTTGAATGGGGCACTTAGCTATACACAGGGCCGTTTGAAGGAATTTGGGGGCCCCAAGCAAAATGCACATGGAGGCCCCCCAACCCCCCCCCCCCGCACGCACACATGCAAAGCCCCCCTCCCCATGTTTTTTACCCCCCCTCCCCTCCCTATGTTCTTTTTACTCCCCCCGAGCCCCCCCTCCATACCGGGTCCATACCGCGCAGCAGGAGATTCTGTTTCCAGTTCCCGGCCGGACTGACAGGAAGTGAGAACTCAGTGTGCACTTCCTGTCAGTCCAGCCAGGAACAGGAAACTGAATCTCCTGTACCTCGCGGTACCCGGCCGGAGTACGGACTGACAGGAGGAAGGAAGAAGAGCTCTGCAACGCTACAGAGAAGGGGAAGTGACGACTTGAGGCAGCAGTGCTGCAGGCTCTCTGTAGAGCACTCAGGTGGCTGCAGCAAATAGGAAGTTTAGCACGGCAAGGGCCCTGCTTGGGGCCCCAGGCCAGCTCGAGGCCCCAAGCAATTGCTTGGTTTGCCTGCCTTGTAGCAACGGGCCTGGCTATACATATATGCAATATGCAATACAGCCTAGACTACAGGTTTGATGTGATTTCTTCCTGGCTTGTTTGTATATCAAGTAGGTATAGGAGACTGACTGGCTGCATGGCACCTTGTCCCCCAGCATTCATGCATATCAAAAGGAGAGTGTAAAATAGATATTTTCAGACCCAGCCTGTCAGCCCACTTAACCCTTAACCCTACACATTACACATTTATTATCCTAAATTATATGGCCCAGATTCTCGAAGGCGTTACGACGGCGCAACACCATTAGCGCCGTCGTAACACCTCATCTGGCCCTGGGTATCTATGCGACTGATTCTTAGAATCAGTTGCGCATAGGTACCCATTAGATCTGACAAGCGTAAGGCTGTTACGCTGTCAGATCTTAAAAGTAATTTTTTTTCCCGCTGCTAGGTGTCGCATCGTCGCTTTTCCCCATCATCTATGCAAATGAGGTAAGTACGGCGATTCCCGAACATACGCGAGGTCGACGCAGCGAATTAACGTCGTTTGCGTAGCGTACCCGACGCGTAAGGTTGCCCCTGCTAATTAGCAGGCGCAACCAATGTTAACTATGGCCGTCGTTCCCGCGTCGAATTGAATAAAAATTACGTCGTTTGCGTAAGACGTGCGTGAATGGCGCTGGACGCCATTTACGTATACATCTAGGCAAATGACGTCGGGGCGACGTCATTTAGCGCAATGCACGTCGGGTAATTTACCCGACGGAGCATGCGCAGTACGCTCGGCGCGGGAGCGCGCCTAATTTAAATGGTGCCCGCCCCATTTGAATTGGGCGGGCTTGCGCCGAGCAATCTAGCGCTACACCGCCGCAAGTTTACAGGTAAGTGTTCTGAGAATCAGGATTTAAACCTGTAGACCTGCGGCGGTGTAATGTAGAGCTCATACATTACGCTGCCCAGGAGCAGCGCTAATGTATGAGAATCTGGGCCATTATACATATAGGCCTAGATTCTCATACATTAGCGCTGCTCCTGGGCAGCGTAATGTATGAGCTCTACGTTTCACCGCCGCAGGTCTACAGGTTTAAATCCTGATTCTCAGAACACTTACCTGTAAACTTGCGGCGGTGTAGCGTTAGATTGCTCGGCGCAAGCCCGCCCAATTCAAATGGGGCGGGCACCATTTAAATTAGGCGCGCTCCCGCGCCGAGCGTACTATGCATGCTCCGTCGGGTAAATTACCCGACGTGCATTGCGCTAAATGACGTCGCCCCGACGTCATTTGCCTAGATGTATACGTAAATGGCGTCCAGCGCCATTCACGCACGTCTTACGCAAACGACGTAATTTTTATTCAATTCGACGCGGGAACGACGGCCATAGTTAACATTGGTTGCGCCTGCTAATTAGCAGGGGCAACCTTACGCGTCGGGTACGCTACGCAAACGACGTTAATTCGCTGCGTCGACCTCGCGTATGTTCGGGAATCGCCGTACTTACCTCATTTGCATAGACGACGGGGAAAAGCGACGATGCGACACCTAGCGGCGGGAAAAAAAATTACTTTTAAGATCTGACAGCGTAACAGCCTTACGCTTGTCAGATCTAATGGGTACCTATGCGCAACTGATTCTAAGAATCAGTCGCATAGATACCCGGGGCCAGATGAGGTGTTACGACGGCGCTAATGGTGTTGCGCCGTCGTAACGCCTTCGAGAATCTGGCCCTATATGTACAATTATTCCTAGTTGCTAATGACGATTAGACATAAAACTTCTAAATTTTTAATGACCATTTTTCACACTGTTGCTTTATGAGAACATGCTTGCGTCGTTTTTCACGTTGTGAAAAACGGTCGTGTGTAGGCTTTAACGACGTGAAAAAAACGCGCATTCTCAGAAGCAAGTTATGAGATGGGAGCGCTCGTTCTGGTAAAACTAACGTTCGTAATGGAGATAGCACATTCGTCACGCTGTAATGGACTGAAAAGCACGAAGACTGAAAAGCGCGAATCGTCGCTCACCGAACTTTTACTAACACAAAATCAGCAAAAGCAGTCCCAAGGGTGGCGCCATCCGAATGGAACTTCCCCTTTATAGTGCCGTCGTACGTGTTGTACGTCACCGCTAGGGATGAGCCGAACATACCCGCGTTCGGTTCGCACCAGAACGTTCGAACAGACCGCGGGTTCGCGCGAACATTTAGAGACCAATATTCAATTTAATGTTGGAAAATGTCTTTCAGAACCCGGGTCTTGCCCCAGGGAACATGTATCAATGGAAAAAAAAAGTTTTAAAAACATCAATTTTTCCGGAGCAGCGATTTTAATGATGCTTAAAGTGAAAAAAAAAAAAGAAAAATTCCTTTAAATATTGCTGTGTGCTGTGTGTCTATAGTAGTGGCACGTGTTTAGAAATGTCCCTGCACAACATGAATTTATTATAAGAAAAAAGTAATTTAATACTGCTTGCGCACGTGCTGTGTGGCAACAATATCTCGATTATTTTAGGGGTGGTGGGGGGGCCATTATTTTTTTGTCAAAGAAAAATTCTAGAAAAAAGGGCACCCCTCAAACATACTGTAATTGGAGCGCAACAAAGAGCCACGTGCAAAGTATTGCATCAAAAATTGTTACACAGGGGCACAAAAATTTGTCCTTAGGCACAACACAACACTGCAACCCCTCCCAATAACTGTAATTGGAGCGCAACAAGGAGCCGCGTGCAAAGTATTGCATCAAATTTTTTTATTAGGCGCCCCTGTCGAACAGGGGCAGAAAAATTGGGCCTTAGGCGCAACATAACACTGCAACCCCTCCCAATAATTGTATTTGGAGCGCAATAAAGAGCCACGTGCTACATACTCCCATAGGAAACCATCACAAAAATTTGATAACATATGGCAGTGTTGGCTGGGATCCCCAGAAGTGGCTCCTCCACAGCTGGTTCTTGACAGGCTGTTACTCGGATGAGGACCTGGTTGAGTAGAACGTTAAGATGGGATCAACTCTCAAAACTACCGGTCATGAGGTTAATGGGACGGGTGGCTTGATAAACGATGTATCTGTGGCATCAGGCGGGGCTGGTTCTCCCCCCCCCCTTTTTTGTTTTTGTTTTTTGTTTGTTTTTTATTTCTATTCCTCTTCTGACGGATGTACCGAGAGGTGAAGTAGCAGCTGTACAAGGTGATTGCTTCAGTACTGTTATTGAGTTTATGTATTGCTCCTTGGTTTTATGTACAACTGACTATGTATCCTGTGTGGCCCTTTTTCCTTTGGGTCACTTAACTGCTCTGTACATGTCTTATATTTTGTTTTGCTCTTTTTTCAAAATAAAAACTTTTCTGATTTAAAAAAAGAGCCACGTGCAAAGTATTGCATCAAAAATTATTAGGCGCCCCTGTTAAACAGGGGCAGAAAAATTGGGTCTTAGGCACAACACAACACTGCAACCCCTCCCAATAACTGTAATTGGAGCGCAACAAAGAGCACGTGCAAAGTATTGCATCAAAAATTTTTATTAGGCACCCCTGTTAAACAAGGGCAGAAAAATTGGGCCTTAGGCACAACACAACACTGCAACCCCTCCCAATAACTGTAATTGGAGTGCAATAAAGAGCCACGTGCCAAGTATTGCATCAAAAATTGTTATTAGACGCCCCTGTTAAACAGGCGCACAAAAATTAGGCCTTAGGCACTGGTGGCGGAGCCCAGAAACACAAAATTTCTTACTAGCTATCAGCAAGAAAAGTGAGGAGGAGAAGCATATTCCATCAGGAGCATAACAGGACAGTCACTCAGCATACGCAGTCTCCAAGGGATCTGACATTTCAACACAAAATTCTTATTCAGTAACATCAGCATCAGGTGCTTGGTAGCTGGTGTTGATCCAAGCCTGATTCATTTTGATGAAGGTCAGTCGATCAACAGAGTCGGTGGAGAGGCGCACCCTGTGATCGGTCACAAAGCCTCCAGCAGCACTGAATGTGCGTTCTGAAAGAACACTGGATGCAGGGCAAGCCAGTAGCTCAATTGCGTACTGTGCAAGCTCTGGCCAGTGATCCATCCTCAAGACCCAGTAAGCCAGAGGATTTTCGGTGGGGAAGGTGTCCAAGTCGGATCTTGCCCCTAGGTATTCCCGGACCATGTAAACCAGACTCTGGCGATGGTTGCTGGAACCGGTCAGACCTTGGGGCTGCGGACTAAAAAATTGTCTGAACGCATCGGTCAGACGGCCACCTTCTCCACCGCTCCTTCTGTGACTCACCGAAGCCTCAGCAACACGTGACGTTGTCCAGGGCCAGGTTTTGGTAATCCCCCCGGTTCTGGGAACGCATTGCACAGACCCTTCTGCAAGGCCTTCCGCAGAAGTTTCATCTTATGCTCCCTCTGCGATGGCAACATAAGGTCCGCAACCTTACTCTTGTAACGTGGATCAAGGAGAGTTGCCAGCCAGTAATGATCCCTCTCCTTGATAGCACGTACACACGGATCCTTACGCAGGCTTTGCAGGATCAGGGAGGCCATGCAGCGTAGGTTTGCAGAGGCATTCGGGGCACAGTCCTCTGGGTCACTGAGGACGACAGGATCCGCAGCCACCTCATCCCAGCCACGTAAAAGTCCATGTGTTCCTTGGGACTGTAAATGATCCCTTGAAAACTGCTGCTGCTGAGTGCTAGGCTCCACCTCCATGCTGCTGATACAATCATCCTCCTCCTCCTCATCCTCCTCCTCCTCCTCTTCCTGTGTGCTAGGTGGGCAAGCAGGACCACTGTCTGGATAAAGGGGGCCTTGAGAGGCTCTGTTCTGCCTCAAGGGCCCTGTCCATTATTCCACGTAGCATGTGCTCCAACATGTGAATAAGAGGGACAGTCTCACTGATGCATGCACTGTCACTGCTCACCATCCTCGTGGCCTCCTCAAATGGTGACAGGACAGTGCATGCATCCCTGATGAAGGCCCACTGGAGTGGTGAAAAAAAACAAGCTCCCCTGACCCAGTTCTGCTGCCATATTGGCACAGGTACTCATTGATGGCCCTATGCTGCGTGTGCAGCCGCTGCAGCATGGCCAACGTAGAGTTCCATCTGGTGGGCATGTCACAGATTAGGCGGTTCTTGGGCAGGTTGTATTCCCTTTGGAGGTCTGTCAGCCGAGCAGTGGCATTATATGACCTCCGGAAATGCACACAGACTTTCCTGGTCTGCTTCAGGACATCCTATAAGCCCGGATACCTGCCCAAGAACCGCTGCACCACCAAATTCAGGACATGCGCAAAACAGGGCACAAGTGTGAGTTTTCCCTGTCACAGGGCAGAGAGGAGGTTGGTGCCATTATCGCTGACCACCATTCCAGGCTTCAGCTGGCGTAGCGTCAACCACCTCTGAGCCTGCCCCTGCAGAGCTGACAGAACCTCTTCCCCAGTGTGGCTCCTGTCTCCCAAGCACACCAGCTCTAGCACCGCATGGCATCTCTTGGGCTGCATTCCTGCGTAGCCCCTCATACGCCTACGGAGCACGGCTGGTTCTGAGGAAACATCACCACGGGAAGAGGCCACAGAAGAAGAAGAAGAGGAGGGGGTGGAGGAGAGAAGTGTGTCACAACCAGTAGTAGTGTTTTGGAGGAGTGGTGGCGTAACAACCTCCAAAACTACTGTACCTTGCCCTGCGTCCTTCCCAGCTTCCTGCAGAGTCACCAAATGCGCCGTAAAAGACAGGTAACATCCCTGTCCATGCCTGCTGGACCATGAGTCAGCGGTAAGATGCACCTTACCACTGACTGCCCTGTCCAGCGAGGCATGGACATTGCCTTCCACATGCCGGTAGAGAGCCAGAATCGCCTTTCCGTGAGAAAAAGTGGCGTTTGGGTACTTGCCACTGAGGTACTGCACATTCCACAAACTCACGGAAGGGGGCAGAATCTACCAACTGAAAAGGTAGCAGTTGAAGTGCTAGCAATTTCGCAAAGCTAGCATTCAACCCTGGGCATGTGGATGGCTGGGAGCGTACTTCTTTGGGCGCTGCAGCAGCTAGGGCAGGGAAATTTGTCTGGTACTATCAGTAGATTGCCTGCATGTACTACCACTACTAGGTTGTGACACACCTATTTCTACACCTTCAGTGCAGGCTTCAGAGAGGACTGGGGGTCTAGTGGGGTTGGAGGTCACAGAAGGGCAAGGGGAGGTCCGCTTTGGTCTTTGGTGTGGGTCTTTCTGGTATGCTTGCCAACGAGCTGCATGGCAGCTCGACATATGTCTGGACAAGCATGTGGTGCCCAAGCGGGTGATGTTTTGGCCACGCGAGATACGCTTGTGACATATGTTGCAAATAGCAAAGGTACGATCTGATGGACATGTTTCAAAAAAGGCCCACACCAAAGAACTTTTGCTGTACCGTTCAGACACAGCAGTGCCATGCACAAGCGTAGATGTGCGATGTAATGCAGTTGGTGTGCCCTTAACCTGACCCCTGGAGGGCATCCTGCCTCTTTGGAGTTGTGCCTGTGCCTCGTCCTCGTCCTCCTCTTCCTCCTCCTCCTCTCTCTTATCAGGCACCCAGGTAGAGTCAGTGACCTCATCATCCCCTCCCTCCTCATCACTGTCCACAACCTGGCAGTATGCTCCAGCTGGGGGAACATCACTGCCAGATTGCTGTCCCTCTCGGCCACCCCCTCTTCCTGGGCTCACATCAATGCCTTCCTCTATCAGTGTTCCGTCATCGGAGCCTTCAAAACGCTGCGCATCTTCATTCAGCATGTACCCAACACTGTGTTGAAACAGTTCGGGGGACTCCTCAGGAGGACACGGTGGGACTAGGGAAGGATTGTGTGATGCCATTGTGCAGAGGGAAGAGGATGCCTTGGCAGCTGCTTTTCCAGACAAACTATAATCAGTCTGTGTGAGAGAGGATGAGGAGGATGAGGACGGCTTGGTCATCCACTCAACTAATTTCTCAGCATGTTGAGGCTCAACACGGCCAGCTCCCGAAAAGAAGGACGAGCGGCCACGGCCACGTGCTGAAGAGGATGCACCACATCCACCACCAGCGTTTCCTCTAGATGCAGAGCCTGCTTGCCCTTGTGACTCTCTGCCTCTGTTTGTTGTCCTTCCAGACATTTTAATGTGTTCAGGTGTAAATAAACAACACACGTGCACTTACAGTAAATGCGTTTACGTGCTATTAAAGAGCAAACTTGCACTTACAGTAAATGCGTTTACATGCGATTAAACAGCAAACGTGCACTTACAGTAAATGTGCTTACGTGCTATTAAAGAGCAAACGTGCACTTACAGCAAATGCGCTTAGTTGCAAATAAACAGGACACGTGCACTTACAGTAAATGCTTTGACGTGCTATTAAAGAGCAAACTTGCACTTACACTAAATGCGTTTACATGCGATTAAACAGCAAACGTGCAGTTACAGTAAATGCGCTTAGGTGCAAATAAACAGGACACGTGCACTTACAGTAAATGCTTTGACAAGCTATTAAAGAGCAAACTTGCACTTACAGTAAATGCGTTTACGTGCGATTAAACAGCAAACGTGCACTTACAGCAAATGCGCTTAGTTGCAAATAAACAGGACACGTGCACTTACAGTAAATGCTTTGACGTGCTATTAAAGAGCAAACTTGCACTTGCAGTAAATGCGTTTACGTGCGATTAAAGAGCAAACTTGCACTTACAGTAAATGCTTTGACGTGCGATTCAACAGCAAATGTGAACTTACAGTAAATGCGTTTAAGTGCGATTAAACACCAAACGTGCACTTATAGTAAATGCGTTCACGTGCGATTAAACACCAAACGCGCACTTACAGTAAATGCGTTTACGTGCGATTCAACAGCAAACGTGCACTTAAAGCAAAGGCGCTTAGGTGCAAATAAACAGGACACGTGCAGTAACACCCAGTACGTTTAGGTGTAAACTACACAGCACACAGGCAGGCAATGCAACACGTTAGAGCACTGCAGCTAGCACAATCTCCTGCCTGACAAATACTAATAGCAGATCTAGCTGAGCTATACACTGTATAAATATATGTACAACTCCTAGGGATGTATATATATTCTCTACACACTGTATTTCAAGCTAAACTGACTACCCTGCTCTATCTATCTATCTAAAAACACAATCTCTCTGTCTCTCTAACTGTTCTCTGTAACAAGCCGGAACACACTACACGAGGCCGCCCGGAAGGCTGCCTTTTATAGTGTGGGGCGTGTGCTAAAGCCCTGAGCCATAATTGGCCAAAGCAACTCAGGCTTTGGCCAATTATGGCTCTTCGTTTTTTGCGCGCTGTGATTGGCCAAGCATGCGGGACACGCTTGGCCAATCATCAGCGCTCAACGCCGCAGTGAATTATGGGACGTTTTGCGTCACTCGAATTTGGCGCGAATGACCCGTTTTGTTCGAATTTCGGCGAACAATCGAACGGCCGATGTTCGAGTCGAACATACGTTCGTATTGAACGCGAAGATCATCCCTAGTGAGCAGTAATGTTATGCTGTAACCTCTGGCAACCAATCAGTGAGCAGTAATGATATGCTGTAACTTCTAGCAACTAATCAGTGAGCAGTAATGTTATGCTGTAACCTCTGGCAACCAATCACAATCACTGCCTGATCTGCTGCAGTAGACTGATATTGAGTCTTCCTTCTATTTAATGTAAGTCTCAGAGCACCGGGGCCGTCTGTAACACAGGGAAAAGGGGATTGTTTTTCTGGGATGGAGAGTGAAATTGCATGAAGGGGAACCAAGAAAATGTTTGCCCAGGTCCAATCAATATTAAAGACAGCCCTGAATTTATTACACCTACAGTGCCCCGAGTACATCACAGACAAACATTTCCTGTAGGACAGTCCTTTCACCTGTCCTTGTATAGGGGATGAATGTTGCTGTGAGGACTGTCCTGGACCCGACTACATACCTGTTACTGGTGACACTGGCTGGGTGACACGCTGGTCCTTTACCGCAGGAATGACACCATTCTATACAGGAAATACAGAATCCTTCCTGAGACTCGGAGACTCTCCACCAAACTATACGGATACAGGCCCATATTCTCGTAGATCGGCGCATATTTAGTCAGGCGTAGCGCATCTCAGATGCGCACCGCCGGCTTAACTTGGAGAGAGCGGACCATATGCGTCCTACGCTGCGCTCGCCTAACTTAAATGTGTCGGCGTAAGCAGGCGCAAGTGACGGTAGGAGGGATGTGGGCGTGAAGCATTCTAATGAACCGTGACCCCATGCAAATGATGTCCAGACCGAACGGAGCATGCGCCGGACGTGCCCCGCCCTCTGCGCATGCGCAAAACAACAATAGGCGTACATCTCCGCTGAGTTGGGCCGACCCAGTGCATAAAAGCCTCAGTACATCCGCCCAACTAGTGCAAAGTGACTCCATTGGATTTCTTTTGGTGTTTGGAGATTACACTTTGCTGCTATGCCTGGACCGAAAGAAAAACGGAAAAAAAACTACAGCCATGCTGAGAGGGCCATTATCGTCTCAGCCATGGAGCGTTTTGATTCTAGGCTCCAAGGTGCAGATAGTGCCAGCACTAGTAAAATAAAAAAGGAGGAGATCCTAAAAAAAGTGGCTGCCCAGGTCAATGCCTTAGGCCATGAGGTGAGGACCCCCCAGGACATTGTGAAGAAAATGAATGACCTGCGGGGTGTGGTCAGAAATAAGATGGCCATCATTTCAAATCATGCCAGGGGCACTGGAAGTGGGCCACCCTGTCCGATCAGGCTCACAGAGGAGGAGGAAGCGATTGCCCGCTGCCTTCAGAGGGAGCAGGTGGAGGGCCTGGAGGGCCACGACTCAAGTGAGCCGCCCATGAGGACAGGTAAGTGTGTTTTATCTTCTATCTGGTGTGTAGCATGTTTGGGGGGGGGGACATGTGACAAGTGTGTGGGTCCACCAACATGTGAATGTTTTGTGTCATCCACAGGTGTGCAGGAGGGAGCTGGGCCGTCTAATGCTGCCAGTGGCCGTCACACACCATCCCCGGAGCAGCCTGCTTCAGTGGCTAACCCCCTGGGAAGCCAACAGGCTTTGGTGGAGGGGAGTGGGCAGTCCTCCGTGCAGGAGGTGGTTGAGGAGTAGTGTTGAGCAGAATATGCCATATTCGATTTCGCGATATATCTCGAATATATATTCGAATATTCGAGATATATTCGCTAAATTCGAATATTCGTGATATTTTATCGAAATTAATTGAATGCGATTTTTCGCTATTGCGAATGCGAAAATAATTGCGATTTTTTTAATAACTGCGGTAGGAGCGCTCTGATTGGCTTAGAATATTCGTGATATTTTATCGAAATATCGCAACATGCGAATGCGATATTTATTGCGCAATTTCGAGATATGCTGGAGGAGCGCTCTGATTGGCTCAGAATATTCGTGATATTTTATCGAAATATCGCAACATGCGAATGCGATATTTATTGCGCAATTTCGAGATATGCTGGAGGAGCGCTCTGATTGGCTCAGAATATTCGTGATATTTTATCTAAATATCGCAACATGCGAATGCGATATTTATTGCGCAATTTCGAGATATGCTGGAGGAGCGCTCTGATTGGCTCAGAATATTCCTGATATTTTATCGAAATATCGCAACATGCGAATGCGATATTTATTGCGCAATTTCGAGATATGCTGGAGGAGCGCTCTGATTGGCTCAGAATATTCCTGATATTTTATCGAAATATCGCAACATGCGAATGCGAAATTTATTGCAGATATTTCGAAAACTGCTGTAGCAGCACTCTGAAATCGAATATGTATGATATTTTAACCAAAATACATATTGCGATTGCGATTTTTCGATCGCGCATGCGCAATTGCGCGAACAACACGCGACCATTTCCTGGAGCCTTGCCAGTTTCCCAATATTACAGCAACATGGTGGGAAGCAATTTCACAAAGTCTGAGGAAAAGTTGCTGATTTGTGTAAGTATTTTGACCACTGTTATTTCATCATCTTCAACTGCATTTAAGTCTAGTTTAAAAGTTAGTATATATGATCAGATATTAGTATTTAACCAAAAATGTGTCTCCTGCTTTTACAAAACTACAAGTCCCAGCATGCCTGGACAGCTGCAGACACCCTGGTTGGCAAATGTGTATTTAGGCACTTTTCCTTGTTATTTAGCATAATGAATTTAAAATTTTTTTGGACATAGGACGTATGCGAACGTCCTGACTTCAGTGTCCTCAAGGCCCAAGGACGTTCGAATACATATTGCCCTTTAGATGTTGCAGAACTACAACTTCCAGCATGCCTGGGAATGCTGGCACTTCTAGTATTGTAAGTTCTGCAGGCCCCCATTTTTCAGGCCTTTATGCACGGGTCTCTAAACTGTGGCACCCTAGATGCAGCAAAAGTAAAATTCTTAGCATGCACTGAAAGACCGTGGCTGATGGGAGTAGTAGTTTTGCAACAGCTGGAGGTGGACTGGTCTTGAAACCCAGAGTTAGGTAACAAACCCGTAGTGTTTTGCAACCATTCTGCCTCCAGCTGGTTATTTTCTGTTGAAAAGCCTGTGGCGTGCAAAACACAACCCAAAAACTCCACCCGGTGCAAGGAAAAATTTGCACACACCTAAAGAGTGACATCACAAAAAACTGCGACGGTTGCATACGTCAGTGGTCCTCCGAAAAGGTCCCGTCTCTGACCCCCCGGGGCATTAGGCTCCTAGGCTCCTGACAGGGAAAAGAGTTACTGTGGTCCATACAGCCGAAGCCATATGGACCCATCTCGGTCCAAGCAGCGCAATCAACACGCGAACAACACGCGACCATTTCCTGGAGCCTTGCCAGTTTCCAACTTATGATCGCAGCGCAATCACACAGCAACATGGTTGGAAGCAATTTCACTAAGTCTGAGGAAAAGTTGCTGATTTGTGTAAGTATTTTGACCACTGTTATTTCATCATCTTCAACTGCATTTAAGTCTAGTTTAAAAGTTAGTATATATGATCAGATATTAGTATTTAACCAAAAATGTGTCTCCTGCTTTTACAAAACTACAAGTCCCAGCCCAGCCCAGCATTTAAGTCTAGTTTAAAAGTTAGTATATATGATCATATATTAGTATTTCACAAAAAATGTGTCTCCTGCTTTTACAAAACTACAAGTCCCAGCATGCCTGGACAGCTGCAGACACCCTGGTTGGCAAATGTGTATTTAGGCACTTTTCCTTGTTATTTAGCATAATGAATTTAAAATTTTTTTGGACATAGGACGTATGCGAACGTCCTGACTTCAGTGTCCTCAAGGCCCAAGGACGTTCGAATACATATTGCCCTTTAGATGTTGCAGAACTACAACTTCCAGCATGCCTGGGAATGCTGGCACTTCTAGTATTGTAAGTTCTGCAGGCCCCCATTTTTCAGGCCTTTATGCACGGGTCTCTAAACTGTGGCACCCTAAATGCAGCAAAAGTAAAATTCTTAGCATGCACTGACAGACCGTGGCTGATGGGAGTAGTAGTTTTGCAACAGCTGGAGGTGGACTGGTCTTGAAACCCAGAGTTAAGTAACAAACACGTAGTGTTTTGCAACCATTCTGCCTCCAGCTGTTTTTTTCCTGTTGAAAAGCCTGTGGCGTGCAAAACACAACCCAAAAACTCCACCCGGATGCAGTGAAAAATGTGCACACACCTAAAGAGTGACATCACAAAAAACTGCGACTGGTACATACGTCAGTGGTCCTCCGAAAAAGGTCCCGTCTCTGACCCCCCGGGGCGTTAGGCTCCTGACAGGGAAAAGAGTTAGCAACGCATATCTCCCCTATACGTGTATCCTGTGTTGTTAATAATATATTCATAATTATGCAAATGATAATGGCTGCTATATTTATGCAAAAAAGGTGGCGACCGAAATGGCAGGATATAAAATCTTTCATGTTACCCCTGTCATTGATTAATAAGGCGAGAATGCTTCCAATTGTTGAATAGCATACATTTACGTCATATATCCATAAGGCTGTCAACAGAAGTATTACAATATACTTTGTTCTTCATCTTGCAGAAGTTCCTGGAAACAGGATACGATGAGCTGCGGCGGCAGCCACAGAAAAGGGCTGTGGTCAGCGCCCTAATCGCTGACTTTGGCGGCCAACATGACCACAAGGCCATTGTTAAGAAGTGGTCTGACCTGAAGAGGCGCCAAATGGGTAATGTCAGACGTCTTCGGGCTAAATATCATCCAGGTAAGTTATTGTTGACAGTTATGTTTTTTTAAAAAAAAGTGTATTTTGTGCGTGAACTCGAAAGAGAGAGGAGCCGGCCTGCAGGAGTTGGGAGGCCTCCCCCAGAGGCAATCTGCCACCTTTCTCCATGCCCCGGTTGGCAATGGCGGGTGTGAGGGGGTCCTCCCAACCCAACCTCGCATAGCACACCCACCAGTGGCGGGGCTGAGACCACCAAACTCAATTCACAGGTAGCCGAGAGCGGGATCCGAACCCCTAGCTGCAGAGGTGAATCAGTTGTCAGTGCAGTGGCAATCGCGTGGAGCCACCGCAGCTCCTTTGGTGACAGTTATGTAAGGTCATATGTAATTCATGTAAGGTCAGATGTTGTTAACCAAGATGCCATGTTGTGCTAACATATATCACCACCGGCCAAGGTATTCATAGTACTGTTGAAAAAAGACATGGGACAGCAGACAGGAACACAGAAGTTATGTGGGAACATAATTTTCCCATTGCTTTGCATGGGACTTTAAAGAAAAACCCCGACCATGGCAAGTGGGGGTGGGTAAGGTTTAAACCACCTATCCTATGTTTGTGGCTGACATATAAGTAACCTGTGTGCCAAGTTTCATATAAATATCTTTAGCCGTTTGTACGTGATGCTGGAACATACATACATACATACATACATACATACATACATTTATGCACACACACACGTTGAGTTTTATATATATAGATTACCACTAAATTCCTGTGTTAGGAGTGGGGTTGTTATAGTAATCCCGTGTGCTCCATCAGGCCCTTTTTTTAACATGAGATGGTCTGAACAAAACAAAGGAGACAAAAACAGCTCATTTTAACATGGTTGCATCCCAGCTCACGCTCAGTCCCCTGTAGTGCCCACAAGACCCTTTAATATAACATTGTCCCATTGGTTAACTGTCTATATAAATCAATTTGTATTCATATACAATACAGCAGAGTACACAGAATTTGCATACGTCATTAGAAAACATTTTTTATAATATATGAACATTGTGTTATTATAGGAGCTCCAATGCCAGTTATCCGCGCCAAGCGCAGAAGGCGCCAGGCCGATGAGGAGGAGGAGGAGGATGCGGCAGAGGAGGATGCGGCAGAGGAGGAGATGGATGAAGAGGAGCAGCCAGGGCCCTCCCACTCCCCAACCCCAGCTCCTGCTGAGGAGCAAGCTGAGGAGATTCCCCCCCCCACCACCCCAACTTCTCAAGCAGAAGAGCAGGAGGAAGAGAGCGGTCCTGTGAGCCTCGTTCAGGAAGGTAAATATGTGCACAATGATTAATAACATTTCAACAACAAAATGTAGATATAAAAATGGACAACATATAAAGCGCACCTGTCAGATTGTAGAACCATAATATGGTATTGATGCTAGAAGTATACAGGTAGTGCATAATTATTAGGCAAGTTGTATTTTTTGAGGATTCATTTTATTATTGAACAACAACCATGTTCTCAATGAACCCCAAAAACTCATTAATATCAAAGCGGAATTTTTTTGGAAGTAGTTTTTAGTTTGTTTTTAGTGTTAGTTATTTTCGGGGGATATCTGTGTGTGCAGGTGACTACTATTACTGTGCAGAATTATTAGGCAACTTAACCAAAAAATAAATAGATACCCTTTTCAATGATTTATTTTTAACAGTGAAACCAATATAACATCTCAACATTCACAAATACACATTTCTGACATTTAAAAACAAAACAAAAACAAATCAGTGACCAATATAGCCACCTTTATTTGCAAGGACACTCGAAAGCCTGACATCCATGGATTCTGTCAGTGTTTTGATCTGTTCACCATCAACATTGCGTGCAGCAGCAACCACAGCCTCCCAGACACTGTTCAGAGAGGTGTACTGTTTTCCCTCCTTGTAAATCCCACATTTGATGATGGACCACAGGTTCTCAATGGGGTTCAGATCAGGTGAACAAGGAGGCCATGTCATTACTTTTTTTTATTTAATACCCTTTCTTGCCAGCCACGCTGTGGAGTACTTTGACACGTGTGATGGAGCATTGTCCTGCATGAAAATCATGTTTTTCTTGAAGGATGGTGACTTTTTCCTGTACCACTGCTTGAAGAAGGTCTCTTCCATAATCTGGCAGTAGGACTGGAGTTCAGCTTGACTCCATCCTCAATCCGAAAAGGCCCCACAAGCTCATCTTTGATGATACCACCCCAAACCAGTACTCCACCACCACCTTGCTGGCGTCTGAGTCGGACTGGAGCTCCCTGCACTTTACCAATCCAGCCACGGGCTCTTCCATCTGGCCCATCAAGACTCACTCTCATTTCAGCAGTCCATAAAACCTTAGAAAAATCTTTCTTGAGATATTTATTGGCACAGTCTTGACGTTGCAGCTTGTGTGTCTTGTTCAGTGGTCATCGTCTTTCAGCCTTTCTTACCTTGGCCATGTCTCTGGGTATTGCACACCTTGTGCTTTTGGGCACCCCAGTGATGTTGCAGCTCTGAAATATGGCCAATCTTGTGGCAAGTGGCATCTTGGCAGCTGCACGCTTAACTTTTCTCAGTTCATGGGCAGTTATTTTGCACCTTTGTTTTTCCACACGCTTCTTTTGTTTGATGATCACGCTTCAGAAGCTTTGCAACTTTAAGAGTGCTGCATCCCTCTGCTAGATATCTCTCTATTTTGGACTTTTCAGAGTCTGTCAAATCCTTCTTTTGGCCCATTTTGACAAAGAAAAGGAAATTGACTAATAATTATGCACACCTGATATAGAGTGTTGATGTCATTAGACCACACACCTTCTCATTACAGAGTTGTACATTACCTAATATGCCTAATCTGTAGTAGGCTTTCGAGCCTATACAACTTGGAGTAAGACAACATGCATAAAGAGGATGATGTGGTCCAAATACTCATTTGCCTAATAATTCTGCACTCCCGGGATGTGTTAGACACATAACAAGTGTATACACATGATAATGATTGATTAATAAGCAAAAAAAAAAATTTATTTATTTGGTAACGTTATTTTAAATCCAATTTTTTTTTTTATTATATCCTAACAGTATCAGGAAAGATGAGGAGGCAGACCGCGCTGATAAAGACAACCCACCAGAGGATCCAGGCAAATCAGCGCCAGATCCGCTACCTTATTCAGCAAAATGTGCTGCTGGAGCAGCAGCAATTAAAAAATATTGAGAAGCTGGAGCGCCTTCAGAAGCTCAATCAGAGTTATATCTGAAATTATGTTTTTATTAATAAATATTATTTTTTGGAAATGTTTCATTTCTTTTTGAGATAGATTTGTAGGTTTTTCAACACATCTAACTTAACATCAAACAAATCAACATCAACACATTTAACTTCATAATAAGCAAAAACATTTTATACTATTATTTTATTTAACAGTAACCTAGGACAAACTAAAGCACACGACACAGACACGACGAACACAAAATAAACAGTTGAAAAATGAACATAACAAAAGCAACAATATATATATATATACAAAGAGAGAGAGAGGGAGAGCAAGAAAGAGAGAGAATGCAGATGAGCTCTTGCAGACAGCCCAATGGTTGCAGTATAAATGCCGCAAAACAGTGTTTAACATAAGGTTCATTGTTATAGTTACACTTGCTGTTTAGATCCGGTCTGGTAGCTTGTAGCGGAGGCTGTTGGTGGATCCGCTGTGCCAGAGAGGTCATGAAGCTTTACTCAGCATGGAGGCAGCAGCAGGAGTATTAAAATATAATATAACTAGACAATGCATTTCCTGAGGAAAATGCGAGTGGGAATGCTGAATAGCTTAATTGGTGAGCCCCTTGCCAAAGACATTCACCATAACCACTACACTATCTTTAGGACACACAGCTTCTTTCTCTATCTGCAAAGTATAGCGTATGCTGACTTCCTGGTCGCCCCTCCCCCCTCAATAGGTTTCCCCTCCCCCCCAGGTCAGTGAGGAGGAATATTGCACTGAGGTCAGGAAAGTGATTTATAGAAAGAAATAACATTACAAACGCTTTTAATTCACAGATCTAATACATGATTTAAGCCTCCAAACAAAGCTTAATAAATCCTCAAACGTACATGCAATTGATACAACGACTACACCGTTTGAAATACACGGCCCTTGTAAACGCATCGATATGAAATTTATGTAGATAAACTTAAAAATGTGGCCATGTCTGCGATTTAGAAAAGAGCGTCTTTGTGAGTTCTGCAGCAACATTTTTTAGATAAGTTCACATGAGAGTCTATGAGACATAATTTCTGGCTGTTGCTCCAATAACTAAAACTAAAATACGTATCGCAGACTTGATCACATTGCCATAAACCAGACAAGCATAGCTACGTTTTGATCTAAAAATTGTGTATGAAAAGTAGATCTTGTGGGCGTGAGACCAATTTGTTTCCCCTTTTTGTAAAGATATTTTTAATTACAAAGATCTAGAATGTTAAGGTCACATGACAGACTCTAAATCCCCTCCATAGGATTACATTATAACCTATCGCATTTTTGTGAAAAATTCGCAAAACGTAAATTGCGTTTTCACCAAAAAATTGTAAACGCTAACTATCTGAAAAGTCATAGCCGGATAGCTAAATATTTTGTGACCGCTTTACAGTTTTTTCAGTGTCTGTAAGTGAAAGTATGAAGTAGCTGAAACTTTTGGCAGGGCATGTGAATTCAAAGGGGAAAAGGATGTTCTCATTGACTTCAATGTTAAAAAAAGGGTCTTAAAAGCTAAAAATTTATAAAAGTGTAAAAAGTAGGAAAAAACTTGAACAAGTCCCATCATTTGCTGAAAGAGACGAACATTTTTACAGTTGAATGGTCTCAATAGCTGAAAGTATGCCGAAGTTACGCTGAACCAAAAAACGTAAGGAATAATAAGATTACTAAATTTACGGATATCAATACTGGAAATGTTTATTAAAGCATTCACACTAATTAAGATTAATACATTTACGGGTATCCATACTAGGAATGCTTATTAAAGCATTCCCACTAAGTATCACACAGGCACGATTTACAAGCAGTAGTGGTAATAGTAATACATAGCATAAAAACACTTGGGGAATACTTTACAGCATTAGTAGTGGTCATAGTAGTCAATAGTGTACCAAAAAATTGGGACACAGGTGTCTTGACTGAGCTGTAATAGTAGTAGTAGACATTGACAATACAGTGTCAAATCACTCGGGCAAGAGGTGCCATGATGAACAGCAGTCTTAATAAGAGTATATAGGGTGTGAAATAACTGCTGACATAGGTGTCTTGACTGGGCAGCAGAAGCAGCAGTAGTAGTATTAACAGTAGTAGTTGATACAGAGTCATATCACATGGGCAGGAGGTGCCATGATGTACAGCAGTCTTAATAAGAGTATATAGGGTGTGAAATAACTGCTGACATAGGTGTCTTGACTGGGCAGCAGAAGCAGCAGTAGCAGTATTAACAGTAGTAGTTGATACAGAGTCATATCACATGGGCAGGAGGTGCCATGATGTACAGCAGTCTTAATAAGAGTATATAGGGTGTGAAATAACTGCTGACATAGGTGTCTTGACTGGGCAGCAGAAGCAGCAGCAGTAGTATTAACAGTAGTAGTTGATACAGAGTCATATCACATGGGCAGGAGGTGCCATGATGTACAGCAGTCTTAATAAGAGTATATAGGGTGTGAAATAACTGCTGACATAGGTGTCTTGACTGGGCAGCAGAAGCAGCAGTAGCAGTATTAACAGTAGTAGTTGATACAGAGTCATATCACATGGGCAGGAGGTGCCATGATGTACAGCAGTCTTAATAAGAGTATATAGGGTGTGAAATAACTGCTGACATAGGTGTCTTGACTGGGCAGCAGAAGCAGCAGTAGCAGTATTAACAGTAGTAGTTGATACAGAGTCATATCACATGGGCAGGAGGTGCCATGATGTACAGCAGTCTTAATAAGAGTATATAGGGTGTGAAATAACTGCTGACATAGGTGTCTTGACTGGGCAGCAGAAGCAGCAGCAGTAGTATTAACAGTAGTACTTGATACAGAGTCATATCACATGGGCAGGAGGTGCCATGATGTACAGCAGTCTTAATAAGAGTATATAGGGTGTGAAATAACTGCTGACATAGGTGTCTTGACTGGGCAGCAGAAGCAGCAGTAGTAGTATTAACAGTAGTAGTTGATACAGAGTCATATCACATGGGCAGGAGGTGCCATGATGTACAGCAGTCTTAATAAGAGTATATAGGGTGTGAAATAACTGCTGACATAGGTGTCTTGACTGGGCAGCAGAAGCAGCAGTAGTAGTATTAACAGTAGTAGTTGATACAGAGTCATATCACATGGGCAGGAGGTGCCATGATGTACAGCAGTCTTAATAAGAGTATATAGGGTGTGAAATAACTGCTGACATAGGTGTCTTGACTGGGCAGCAGCAGCAGCAGAAGCAGTATTAACAGTAGTAGTTGATACAGAGTCATATCACATGAGCAGGAGGTGCCATGATGAACAGCAGTAGGAATAGGAGTATATAGAGTGTCAAATAACTGCTGACATAGGTGTATTGACTGGGCGGCAGCAGCAACAGCAGAAGCAGCAGTAGTAGTATTAACAGTAGTAGTTGATACAGAGTCATATCACATGAGCAGGAGGTGCCATGATGAACAGCAGTAGGAATAGGAGTATATAGAGTGTCAAATAACTGCTGACATAGGTGTATTGACTGGGCGCAGCAGCAACAGCAGAAGCAGCAGTAGTAGTATTAACAGTAGTAGTTGATACAGAGTCATATCACATGGGCAGGAGTTGCCATGATGTACAGCAGTCTTAATAAGAGTATATAGAGTGTGAAACAACTGCTGACATAGGTGTATTGACTGGACGGCAGCAGCAGCAGAAGCAGCAGTAGTAGTATTAACAGTAGTAGTTGATACAGAGTCATATCACATGGGCAGGAGGTGCCATGATGAACAGCAGTAGGAATAAGAGTATATAGAGTGTTAAACAACTGCTGACATAGGTGTATTGACTGGGCGGCAGCAGCAGCAGAAGCAGCAGTAGCAGTATTAACAGTAGTAGTTGATACAGAGTCATATCACATGGGCAGAGGTGCCATGATGTACAGCAGTCTTAATAAGAGTATATAGGGTGTGAAATAACTGCTGACATAGGTGTCTGACTGGGCAGCAGAAGCAGCAGTAGCAGTATTAACAGTAGTAGTTGATACAGAGTCATATCACATGGGCAGGAGGTGCCATGATGTACAGCAGTCTTAATAAGAGTATATAGGGTGTGAAATAACTGCTGACATAGGTGTCTTGACTGGGCAGCAGAAGCAGCAGTAGTAGTATTAACAGTAGTAGTTGATACAGAGTCATATCACATGGGCAGGAGGTGCCATGATGTACAGCAGTCTTAATAAGAGTATATAGGGTGTGAAATAACTGCTGACATAGGTGTCTTGACTGGGCAGCAGCAGCAGCAGAAGCAGCAGTAGTAGTATTAACAGTAGTAGTTGATACAGAGTCATATCACATGAGCAGGAGGTGCCATGATGAACAGCAGTAGGAATAGGAGTATATAGAGTGTCAAATAACTGCTGACATAGGTGTATTGACTGGGCGGCAGCAGCAACAGCAGAAGCAGCAGTAGTAGTATTAACAGTAGTAGTTGATACAGAGTCATATCACATGGGCAGGAGGTGCCATGATGAACAGCAGTAGGAATAAGAGTATATAGAGTGTTAAACAACTGCTGACATAGGTGTATTGACTGGGCGGCAGCAGCAGCTGAAGCAGCAGTAGTAGTATTAACAGTAGTAGTTGATACAGAGTCATATCACATGGGCAGGAGTTGCCATGATGTACAGCAGTCTTAATAAGAGTATATAGGGTGTGAAATAACTGCTGACATAATTGTCTTGACTGATCCAAAGGAGTCATGGGAGAAAATCATGTGGTCAGATGAGACTATAATATAATTTTTTGATCATAATTTCACTAACCGTGTTCGGAGGAAGAATAATGATGAGTACCATGCCAAGAACGCCATCCCTAATGTGAAGCATGGGGGTGGTAGCATCATGCTTTGGTGGTGTTTTTCTGCACATGGGACAGGGTGACTGCACTGTATTAAGGAGAGGATGACCGGGGCCATGTATTGCAAGATTTTGGGCAACAACCTCCTTCCCTGAGTTAGAGCTTTGAAGATGGGTCGAGGCTGGGTCTTCCAACATGAGAATGACCCAAAGCACACAGCCAGGATAACCAAGGATTGGCTCTGTAAGGAGCATATCAAGGTTCTGGCGTGGCCTAGCCAGTCTCCAGACCTAAACCCAATAGAGAATCTTTGGAGGGAGCTCAAACTCCGTGTTTCTCAGCGATAGCCCAGAAACATGACTGATGTAGAGAAGATCTGTGTGGAGGAGTGGGCCAAAATCCCTCCTCCAGTGTGTGCAAAGCTGGTGTAAAACTACAAGAAATGTTTGACCGCTGTAATTGCAAAGAAAGCCTACTGTACCAAATATTAACATTGATTTTCTCTGATGTTGAAATAGTTATATTCAGCACTGTAAATACATCAGGTCCGGGGCTTCATCAGGGAATGCATGGCAAGGGACCCTTCAGCGCCCTGAACCGACGACGGGTGCCAGAAAGTCACCGCCGATCCAGGACTCATTCATCTTTATGAATGTGAGTCTGTCCACGGAGTCTGTGGACAGACGGGTCCTCTTGTCCGTGACCACCCCACCTGCCGCGCTGAATGTCCGCTCAGATAGTACGCTGGAGGGGGGGCAAGACAATAACTCCAGCGCATACTGAGCGAGCTCGCGGCAGGTGTCCAATCTGGCAACCCAGTACTCCATGGGGTCGTCGGTGCTCATACTGTCAGAAGCACCGACGGACGCCATGTAGTCTGCCACCATGTGGGCCAGCGCTGGTGGTGACTGCTGCTGCTGCTGCTGGTGGTGGTACTGGGTCGCTCGGTTTGGAAGAACATCCTCATCTCTTCCATTAGGTCCCCTGCTCGGCTGCAGCTGGGTGCAGCCACCTGCTGGGTGAGATGAGGGGGGACAACTGGAGGCCGGGGAGTTGCCTGCTCCAACCGTCTGACAATGGCTGCCTGCAGTTCCTCCATCCGGTGCTGCCTCCGGCTGGCTGGGATGAACTGCTCCAGTTTCCCCTTGCACCTGGGATCCAAAAGGGTGGCCATCCAGAAATCATCCCTCGTCTTGATGGTCTTAACCCGGGGGTCCCTCCTGAGGCATCTCAGCATGTGGGCAGCCATGGGGAAGAGCACAGCCCGCTGTGACTCCTCAATGCTGGCCAGGTGAATGAGGTGCGACTCTTCTTCCCTGAGGCGCTGCTGGTCAAACTCAGACATGCCCAACCCCCGGACTATCGGTGCCCCCAACACCGGCTCTCCCTCCTGACCAGGCCCTGACTCCGGGACGACACCAGCAACCACCTCCTCCTCCTCTTCATCATCATCCTCCTCCTCCTCCTCCTGGTCCTGGCCCTGGTCTCGGTGGAGCATTGCTGACTCCTCCTGCTCCACCAAGGCACTCTCCCCAGCCTCGAGCAGGCGATCTAGTGTCCTCTCCAGCATGAACAGTATTGGCAGCACGCTATTGAGGCCAATTTGCTCACTGCTGACCATCTTGGTCGCCTGCTCGAAGGAGGACAACACTTGGCAGACCTGGTTTATCTGCCCCCACTGCGCACAGGCGATGAAAGGGAGTTGTGGTGAAGCCCTCTCAGTGCCTAGTTCCATCAGGTACTCCCTCACCGCCCTTTGCTGCTCCCACAACCTCTTCAGCATGTGGAGGGTGGAGTTCCACCGCGTCACACTGTCCACAATCAGCCTGTGAAGGGCAGATTGTACTTCCGCTGCAATTTGGACAGGGACGCGGTAGCGGTTGGGGAGCGCCTGAAGTGGCTGGCAATCCTACGCGCCTTTGCCACAATGTCACTCAACCCTGGATAAGTGCGCAGGAACTTCTGCACCACCAGGTTGAGGACATGTGCCAGACAGGGCACGTGCGTCAGACTGCCAGCATGGAGGGCGGCGAGTAGGTTGCTGCCGTTATCGCAGACAACCATACCTGGCTGGAGCCTTCGGGGTGTCAGCCACTTCTGGACCTGAGCTTGAAGTGCTTTCAGCACTTCTTCTGCAGTGTGTCTCCGGTCCCCTAAACTAACAAGCTGGAGCACGGCCTGACAGCGCACGTGCCCCACACTTGAGTAGCTACGGGGGCGCTTGCTGGGAGGCTCAGCAGCTGCGGAGACAGTGGCTTGAGGGAGACCAGCAGTTCTCCCCTGGACACCCCGGGGCGGCACCACAAGATCGGTTGCCGACGATCCCTCACCGACGCCTCGGAGGGAAACCCAATGGGCCGTGAAGCTGATGTAGCGTCCCTGCCCATGCCTGCTGGTCCAGCCATCCATTGTCAGATGAACCCTGTCGCTGACAGCGTGATCCAGCGACAGGGTTACATTCTGCACAATGTGCTGGTGTAGGGCAGGGACACCAGTCCTGGCAAAGAAATGGCGGCTGGGGACACGCCATTGGGGTTGGGCCTGCTCCAACATCTGCCTGAAGGGGTTGCTGTCAACTATGTTGAAGGGCAGCAGATGTTGGGCAATAACCCTTGCCAGGAGCCCATTGAGGGAACGCACACGTCGGTCTCCAGGGGGGAAGGGAGTGGTGCGGTCAAAGGCGTCTGAAATCGACGCCTGGCGCCGGACGGCAGTGCGGGACACAGACGTGGAGGGTGCTGTGGAAGTAGAGGTCTGGCTGCCGGTACCAGTACCTCTACTAGAGGGAGCGGGGGGGCATGACCTGCTGGAAACAGATGAAGATGTGGCAGGGGCTGCTGTACCCTGCTCACTTGTGGTGGTGGCGCTGCTACCACCACCACGCTTCATCTCCTCATACAACGCCCAGTGGTTTATCCTCAGGTGCTGGTTCAGGGCTGTGGTACCCACCCGAGCCAAACACTTCCCTCTCTTCACCCTCACTTTACAAATCCGGCAGATGGCCACGGTAGGGTTGTCTGCCACCAGGGTAAAGAAATTCCAGACAGGTGACTTCAGCACCGCCCTCCTGTCAGATGGGGTGACGCTTACTTGCACCTGCTGGGATTCGGTGCGCACAGGTGGAGCTGCCTGCTGCTGCTGCTGCTGCTGCTGCTCCTCCTCCTGACACCTCCTGCTGCCATCACCAGTGGAGACCCTGACGATGGTCTCCCTGGTGGTGACCTGGCGCACCGTTTCACCAGGGTGCCTACCTTCCCCGTCGTCACTGACGTAGTGAGCCGACGCGTCAGATGGCAACCATGATGGGTCACCCTCTTCGCCCCCAGAGATGTCAGACCAAGGGCTGAGATGTGTTGGTCTGAGGGAACCACGTGACATGGAGCCTCTAGCCTGGCTCCGCTGTCCCCTCACCCACGCCTGGGTCTGACTAGGTGCTGCTGTTTCCTGCACCAAAACAGCAGCACCAGTTTGAAGGGATGTCTCTGGGATACTGCCAGCAGGTATCCCATCCTCCTCATCCATCCCTTCAAAAAGGTCCTGACCATCAGGACAGAGCTGGAGGTCTGCCTGATGCATGGCCTCCCCCAAGAGATCCCTATCACTGTCGCTGTCGAACAGTAAGATGCTGGACTCTTGGGGGCTGGGGGGGGGTAGTACAGGCAACGGTGTAATGGTGGTACTACTGTGAGTCGGGACCGACGACTCAGTGGCACTGCTGTGCCCCATGTAGTCCACCACTACTTGAGCCTGAGATGGCAATATCGGGCGGCTGCCCGATGGGAAGAACTCCCGGATCAGGCGTACTCCCCTTGCACATCCGATCCTCTACCACTAGTAGGGGCACGAGAGGTACCCCGTGCTGGCAGCGATCCCAGCACTGGGAGTAACTCCCTACCCCTACTGCCACGGCCACGGATGCCGCTCATAATTGCTGATATGTGTGTGGGGGGGTTTAAACTTTATTGGGGGGGAAAATGTGAACAAAATGTGTTTTTGTGTTTTTTTTACAAGACAGGCACGCAGACAAAGACGTACACAGACAGCTACTAAACTATAAGAAAAAGTAGTACACCAGACAAGGACTACAAAAATAAAAAAAAAAAAAAAAAGCACTAAACAAACACTAACTTTTTTTTTTTTTTTTTTTTTTAAACACAAAACACAGACACTAAACACACACTAAGCTAAGCTAGATGAAATAAATGTACACTAACAGTGTGTACACTTACTACACAAAATTTAACTAAACTGAACACAAAACTTAGCTTTTATAAAAGCTCTTTAGGGAAAACTAAACAAAATTTGAACTGAGATGCCTATCAAATATCACTGAACAGCGAACCTGCAAGATCTGACAGTAACACAAGATGAACAAAACTTAGCTTTTAGAAAAGCTCTTTTATAAAGCTCAGATCAATATGTGTTCTGAAATCTCTTGCAAATATAACTGAACAGGGAGGATTGCAGGATCAAACAGTAACACAAATGAAAAAAACAGCACAAAACAGCACAAAACGTAGCTTTGAAAAAAGCTCTTGGGTCTATTGCTTTGAAAAAAGCAGTTGATATACTGGAAAAGATCCACTGGAATCACTAAATAGCAATGCTGGTGATGATCTAAATCAATCAAGAACAAAGACACAGGAAACCAGGAACACAGAAACAGCCTCCACACTCTATAGCCAGCTTCTGAATCTGCAATGAAATGGTGCTGGGAGTGAGCTTATATAATGTCCATGCAGGCAGGTTCCTATTGGTTGCTAACCTGTGACGAGTGTGGAAGGAGAACTCTGATTGGCTCTGATGCAAAAGGGCGGAGCAAATAATCGCCGCAATATTCCTATTGCCGAATATTCGCATTGCGAATATTCGGCAATATAAAATGATCGCTTCAGCTACTCGGCCCAATGGCTCTAATCATACCAGCAATGCTTTCAGACGTCTATGGAGATCACTAGGATGTGATCTGTTTTAAAAATGAAACTGTAAAAATCGCTCTGATGCGGAAGATCGGGGCGATGGAAAATAATCGCGCGATATTGCGTTTGCCGAATAATCGCATTGCGATCTTTCTGGAAAATTCAATGAACGCTTCAGCTACTCGGCCCAGGGTCTCTAATGATACCAGCAATGCTTTTAGACGTCGATGGAGATATCTAGGATGTGATCTGATTCAAAAAAAAAATTGTAAAAAATCGAATATTCGGAATTGCGAATATTCACCGCGAATTTCGAAATATAGCGCGATTTCTCGAATATGCTATATTCGAGTCGAATATTCGCAATGCGAATATTCGTGAGCAACACTATTGAGGAGGAGATCGGCAATGAGGAGGTGGTGGTCCATGAAGAGGTGGTCCACAGCGAGCAGGAGGTCTTCTTATTTTTAGATGACTCGCATGTGGTGGCAGGACCATCCCAAAGCCACCGCATATCCAGCCCCTCAGGGTCTTCCAACACCTTATCCAGTCCCTCCCGTCCCATCCTCCTCATCACCAGCCCCTCAAGGTCCTCCCCCTATTCAAGGGCCCCAGCCACTCCTGTCCCCAGGAAGGTGACCCACAAAACAAGGGGTGTGGCAGGAATGCTTCACGAAAAGCTGGCCAGGCAGCAGGACCAGCAAAGCCGCCATATGGGGGACATTGTGGAGGAATTGAGGCGCCTGAACAACAGCCTGTCCTCCTCTGGAGCAGTGCCGGATGCTATCCAGGATGTGGCTGGAAACTCTGCAGCCACAATCACCAGCCTGGGTGAGCTGCAGAACACCACGGCAGAACTAGTGGGGGAGGTCAGGTGCCTGCGGATGGCTGTTCAGGCCCAGACTGCTTCCCAGGAGGCCCTGCTCACCCGCATAGCGGTGGCTCTAGAGGGCAGACAGGCAGCCAGGGAGGCACCTGGGGATGCTCCTCTACATGGGGATGTTCCTCTACCCCCAAATGAGGCTCCCCCCAGGCAAGTGAGGGCCAGGAACCTGGGCACCAGGCGCAGCCCGCGCCGGGGCCAGTGATTTTTTAATTTAATATTATATTTGCTCTGATTAAGAGTTTTATTATTATTTGTGCTCTGATTAAGAGTTGTATTATTATTTGTGCTCTGATTAAGAGTTTTATTATTATTTGTGCTCTGATTAAGAGTTTTATTATTATTTGTGCTCTGGTTAAGAGTTTTTTTTTTTTTGGGTGCTGCACAAAGTAGTGCATAGTACAGTGTGAATGGTGTGTGAATGTGGGGGGGGGGGGGGGTGACACTCCTGCCAGTAAGGGGTGTCACCCTCGGTTGCTGGGGATAAGTTCTCCCCAGGTCCGTGTGAAAGGTGTATGAATGGACAGCAACATCATTGGAGCCTTGATGCGGCGTTGCTGCTCCTTAGTACCGTGCGGTATACTTCGGTCTAATCCAATGGGATGTGCATGTGGGGTGTGTGTGCTAGGGACCACAGTGGTGTGCATGCGTGCATTTTCATTGTGCCATGTTTAATGTGTATTTTTAACGTTCAAAGATTCGGTCCACGAGACATCTCCTGATTGCTGATCCCTCAGAAGACGTGGTACCCTCGGTTAGGGGGGGAATGTCTGGTTGGGGGGTCA
>NW_024404432.1:2133698-2146377 GCF_905171775.1 Rana temporaria | reverse complement strand
TGAGAAATGGTCAGCTGCATGTGGCAATACGATATGAAGGCTAGGATGTGTCCAACTGCTGCTTCGGGGCAAGGGGCCAAAAATTTGCGATTAGTGTTCCAAGCAGTGCGATAGGCCTTCAGTGTGTTGCATGCCAAGGAGTGGTTAATAAGTTGGATTGCGTTGGTGAGATGTGACTTCAGTCCATCGTCAGCAATGTCCATGGTGGGACAGGGATAGTTGTTGGGTCGGCTCCAGGCTCTTGCTGGAAAAAACATCCATTCCAAGGTTGGAATAGGAAAACGCATCAGCTGCTTTTTGCATTTGCCTGGAAAAGGTCTACATAAGATATTAACTGGTGACGGAGTGACAGCTGCGCGAGCCTGCGCAGGAAGTGATGGGGAGTGATTTAGATCTACCTTAATCGATGATGTCGGCTGTGGCCCGATTGTCTGTGGTGAAGAACAGTGTCTGTCCTGTTCAAGTGTGGTCCCAGACCTGGGCAGCTGCCACGATGGGGTGCAGCACGAGGTGTGATGAAGACTGGGTGAAGCAAAAATATAATAGAATTTCTGGGGGCCAAGTTTTGGAGAACCAGTGGCGGCCTAAAAATGGCTGCAAAAGCCTTTGTGGCTCGGCTGACACTGCCGGGATGAAGATTGAAATGCTGTTCTATCAGGTGGGGAAGTTGTCCCACATAGCTAAGTCTGCTACTGATGCTTGGTCTAGTTTGAGAACTTGGACTGGATCTTGCATTGGTGTGAGAAAATCAAGACAATACACAGGTGCTCAACAAGACGATATACATGCACTCGCAGGCCAACGTGCACTCGCAGGCCAACGTGCACTCGCTGGTGCTGGATGAAAACCTGAACTAACCGCAGGGAAAAAACACAGAGAAAAGATGAGTGGCCCGCGTGCCACTGAAGATGAATGGCCAACTGGGTGCCACTGTGTGTTTGTGTGGCTGATTGTTTGTCACTGAGGTGTGTTTGAAAGTTTAGTTTGTATTCGGGTTTGCACGTAGGTGCCTGCCGAAAAGTGTTTTATACTACTGCAGACAATATTGTGCGGTTGCAAGGTGTCAGTGAGTGTCAGTTGCTGGGATGATATTGTGTGGTTGCAGGGGCCTTGAGTATGAAGGTTTGTTTTGAGACGGCATTGCGTGTTGCAAGGGTCTCAGTCTGGTTTGCTGAGACGATATTGCGTGTTTGCAAGGGTCTCAGTCTGGTTTGCTGAGACAATATTGCGTGGTTGCGATGATTATGAGGTTTGTTTTGAGATGGCATTGTGTGGTTGCCACGACTTTGTATGGCTGCAAAGGTCTGAACGGGTGTCAGGTTGCTGAGATGAGATTGTGTGTTGCAAAGGTCTAGACGGGTGTGAGGTAGCTGAGATGATATTACATTTAGCAAGGGTCTCAAATGAGTGTCAAGTTGCTGAGACAATATTCCCCTTTATTTTTATGAAAACGACTGTGAATGAAACGCTGGTAAACATGAGTTACCGCATCTGCAGTGTTTACAAGCCGTTACAGGCATTGGCGTTTCGAATGCATTTTGAATGCCTCTGAACATCCGTCTGAACCCATTTTTTTTTTTTTTTACCAACAGCAGTGTACATGAGGCCAAAGATGATTTGTCTGGCTGCAAGGGTCTCAATGAATGCCAGGTTGCTGGGGCGAGACTGCATGGTCACAAAGGTCTTTGACGAGTGGAGGTTGCTCAAGACAGTATTGCGTGGTTGCAAGGGTCTCAATGAGTGTGGCGCTGCTGAGACGGTATTGCGTTTGCAAGGGTCTGAACTATGGTGTAAGGCTGCTGAGACGGTATTGCGTGGTTGCAAGGGTCTCGATGAGTGTGGGCTGCTGAGACGGTATTGCGTTTGCAAGGGTCTGAACTGTGGTGTAAGGCTGCTGAGACGGTATTGCGTGGTTGCAAGGGTCTCAATGAGTGTGGCGCTGCTGAGACGTATTGCGTTTGCAAGGGTCTGAACTATGGTGTAAGGCTGCTGAGATGGTATTGCGTGTTGCAAGGGTCTCGATGAGTGTGGGGCTGCTGAGACGGTATTGCGTTTGCAAGGGTCTGAACTGTGGTGTAAGGCTGCTGAGACGGTATTGCGTGGTTGCAAGGGTCTCGATGAGTGTGGGGCTGCTGAGACGGTATTGCGTTTGCAAGGGTCTCAATGAATGTGGCGCTGCTGAGACAGTATTGCGTTTGCAAGGGTCTGAACTATGGTGCAAGGCTGCTGAGACGGTATTGCGTGGTTGCAAGGGTCTCGATGAGTGTGGGGCTGCTGAGACGATATTGCGTTTGCAAGGGTCTGAACTGTGGTGTAAGGCTGCTGAGACAGTATTGCGTGGTTGCAAGGGTCTCGATGAGTGTGGGGCTGCTGAGACGGTATTGCGTTTGCAAGGGTCTCAACAAGGGTGTCAGGCTGTGGAGACGAATTTTGCAACGGTCTCAACAGGTGTCAGGTTGCTGGACTGAGATTACGTGGCGGCAATTGTTTTTTTTTTTTTTTGCGTTTTATATTTTTTTTTCCTTTTTGTTTTTTTTTTTGCATTTTGTAAGGGTCATGTGTTGCAAGGGTCTCAGACTGCTGAGATGATTTGCATGGTTGCAAGGTCTCAATCAATAGGAATTGGGTTACTGAGAAAGGTTAGAAACACCTGGTTTGTTTGTACCTTAAGCAAGCAGTATAAGGTAGAAGGACAACGCCTGTTTGAATCGTAGGTTCCGCAGGGGCCACTAATGAACGATATGGGAGAGAACGAATGGTAGCAAATTGATAAACATAAAGCATGTGTAAATCTTACTTGCGACAGTGGGCCATGCGAGTGAGTTTGCGGCGGACTGTGGCTGGAGTGAAACATGTCGGGAACGTGTAGCGTGATGCCGTGCATGGGGCAAAACTAGGGTTGTCCCGATACCACTTTTTTAGGACCGAGTACGAGTACCGATACTTTTTTTCAAGTAGTCGCCAATACCGAATACCGATACTTTTTTTTAAATGTGTCCCCAAATGCAGCGATAACCCCCCACATATGCAGCCATTGTCTCCCCCCATGCAGCCATTGTCACCCCCCATGCAGCCATTGTCTCCCCCCATCCAGCCATTGTCTCCCCCCATCCAGCCATTGTCACCCCCCATCCAGCCATTGTCACCCCCCATGCAGCCATTGTCACCCCCCATGCAGCCATTGTCACCCCCCATGCAGCCATTGTCCCCCCCCATCCAGCCATTGTCCCCCCCCATCCAGCCATTGTCTCCCCCCATCCAGCCATTGTCACCCCCATCCAGCCATTGTCACCCAACATGCAGCCATTGTCACCCCCATGCAGCCATTGTCACCCCCCATGCAGCCATTGTCTCCCCCCATCCACCATTGTCTCCCCCCATCCAGCCATTGCCCCCCCCATCCAGCCATTGTCACCCCCATCCAGCCATTGTCTCCCCCCATCCAGCCATTGTCTCCCCCCATGCAGCCATTGTCACCCCCCATGCAGCCATTGTCACCCACCATGCAGCCATTGTCACCCCCATGCAGCCATTGTCACCCCCCCCATGCAGCCATTGTCACCCCCCATCCAGCAATGTATCCCCCCATCCAGCCATTGTCTCCCCCCATCCAGTCATTGTCACCCCCCATCCAGCCATGTCTCCCCCCCATGCAGCCATTGTCTCCCCCCATCCAGCGTCTCCCCCCATCCAGCGTTTCCCCCCATCCAGCGTCTCCCCCCATCCAGCGTCTCCCCCCATGCAGCCATTGTCTCCCCCCCATCCAGTGTCTCCCCCCATCCAGCGTCTCCCCCCCATGTATCCAGCGTCTCCCCCCATGCAGCCATGTCCCACTTACCTGCATCCCCCCGCTGCCGCTGACTGTGTAATATGCCGGGAACCAGGGGCGTACCTAAAACATTTGGCACCCGGGCGGATCCAATATCTGGCACCCCCCCCCTACAATACAGAACACCCCCCCCCCCAGAATACAGAACCCCCCCAGAATACAGAACCCCCCTATACAGATACCACCCCCCTACAATACAGAACTCCCCCCACACAATACAGAACCCCCCAGAATACAGAACCCCCCTCATATACAGAACCCCCCCCCCCCATACAGATACCCCCCCCTACAATACAGAACACCCCCCCCCCACAATACAGAACCCCTCTCATATACAGAAACCACCCCCTACAATACAGAACACCCCCCCCCACAATACAGAACCACCCCAGAATACAGAATCCCCCCTCATATACAGAACCACCCCCTACAATACAGAACACCCCCCCCCCCAGAATACAGAACCCCCCTATACAGATACCACCCCCTACAATACAGAACATCCCCCCCCCCAATACAGAACCCCCCCCAGAATACAGAACCCCCCCTCATGTACAGCACACCCCCCCTCATAAACAGAACACCCCCCCCCCACAATACAGAACCCCCCCAGATATACAGAACCCCCTCCTATACAGATACCACCCCCTACAATACAGAACAATCCCCCCCAATACAGAACCCCCCCCCAGAATACAGAACCCCCCCTCATGTACAGCACACCCCCCCCTCATATACAGAACACACCCCCCCTTACAATAGTGCACACACCCCCCTTGCCTTCAGACCCATAATGCCGTCAGACAGATGATCATCAGCGCGCCGCGTGTTACACTGTCTACACACACAGGCAGCACAGCACAGGGGGAAGCGGCTGCAGCTTCACGCTCCTCGGCGGTGTGACTGTCAGTGTCAGACAGTCACAGCCGTATCTATCAGAGCCGCGGGCGCTGCGCTGCCACAGAGAAAGGGATAATTGCGGTCCCGGGTATGGGTACGGCTCGCACGAGTCACCCCCCCCCCCCCTGAAAAGCCACGCTTCAGCTGTGTCTTACCATAGACTGCCGCTAGCGCTGCCTCCCTGTTCCCGTGCGACGCGCCATCATCATGCCCCACGCTAAGTAGTCCTCTTCATTCGCGGAGGGGGTTGCGTTGGCCTGACACCCCCCCCAGTGTGTGGCACCCGGTGCGGCCCGCCCCCTCCGCCCCATGCTTAGTACGCCTCTGCCGGGAACATTACAACTTTGAATCGCTGTAATGATTGGCGCTGCGTATAGACACTCCCCCTCGCTCGGGATTGGACAGTTCACCCGAGCGAGGGGGAGTGTCTATGCGCGGAGCCAATCATTACAGCTATTCAAAGCTGTAATGTTCCCGGCGTATGACACAGTCGGCGGCAGCGGGGATGCGGCGAATGGCGACGGGATGCAGCTTCACGGCGACGTCGGCGGGGGGGCAAGTATTCTATTTGGGTATCGGGGGTATTTGCGGGAGTACGAGTACTCCCGCAAATACTCGGAATCGGTCCCGATACCGATACTAGTATCGGTATCGGGACAACCCTAGGCAAAACAACGAGGTTTGGTGTAGAAAATAGAACACGAGAAGTGCGTATCAATGCTTTGTAAGCTCCACTGCGGGAACCAAACATATGGTACAGGTGACACCATGAGTGGCCACGAATTTGACATGACAAACAAGCTAACGAATCCTACCTGGAACAGTGAACGTGCGATTGGGTTTGCTTTGGACTGGAGTGGATGTGCAACACATCCGAAGAGTGTGGTGTGGCGCCATGCATGACGCACAGGCAATAACTTTGGTAAATAAATGAGAGAGAAGAGCCGTGTACAAGCAATTCGTAAGTTCCGCTGCGGGAACTAAAACACACGGCATGGGGGAAACAACGAATGGCAACGGTAGAAAGTATGCAATGTATCTGATACAAAACGGTTGTAAAATGCATGAAATGAATCCGATACGAATTGATAGTAAGGAGTATTGAACGAATCTGATACGAATTGGTTGTAGAGTGTATGCTACCCCTTGCTTTGAAACCAAACACCTACCAACCACCCATCCCCCCAGGCTAATCAAGTGCAGAGAAGGCACCGTGTGAGTCCAATTACCAACTCAATCTGCCAAAGAACCCATACAAACACATGTCAATCTCCAAATGGATTTACAAATGAATCGTATGTTTGGCAGAAGGAAGTTACAAATGTACTACGCCTGAGCCAAATGATGTTGAATCATAAGCAACAGTAACTCAGAAGCACATTTTCCCAAAAGGGATGCAGGATAGGAAGTATAACGAATTGCAAGATTGCACAAGATACGAAAAGGTTTGAATCCTACCTGCGAAGTAAGCGGGAACCGCCGGCGAAGACCATGAAGGGAGAAGCCGCAAAGCGCTTGCGATGTCAAATGCGATTGAATGCGCAGACTCACGGACATGAGGTGAGCTGGAAAAAGTCGCCCAGTGACGTGTAGTACCGCACACTGAACCGACAAAGAGCATGTGTGAGTGGGCTGCTTAAATACCCTCCGGGCTCCTCCCATAAACTCAGGCCACCATACTGGCCTTCTTATTTGTCAGAGGTTACAAAACCAATCAGAAACTGAGACAGTAAATTTAAAATTGCATGCAGTTACCATTGGCGGAGCTTTGCTTGAGAAATCTAAATGTTGTGATGAATTATCAGAGGAAAATGAGAGATTAGGAATGAGGAATTAGAGAAGAGATCTCAGGAATGCAGATTTGCATCAAATCTTGGATTCAGCAATCTGCAGCAAAATACAAACTTTCTATCAAATGAAACAGAACCTCATATTAAATCTGATAATTCATTGCCAGCCGCACCCACTGTGACCACCACGGTTTATAACAACAATAATAAAGGTGAAGTTCAGCTTGTAATGAAGCATTTGAAACCAAAAGAACTAGATGCAATTCTTAAAGAAATAGGAATGATTCCCTGCCATGATATAAACAGATTTTTAAAATGGTTTTGTGACTTGCAGCAGGTCAGGCCCCGTACACACGAGAGGATCCATCCGCTGGAATTGATCCGCGGACCGGCTCCAGTGGATAGATCCCCTGGTGTGTACAATCCAGCGGATCTGTTTCCGCTGATTTTTATCCCCTGGGATGGATTTCCAGCGGATAAAAATTTGAAGACATGCTTTAAAATCTATCCGCTGGAATCCATCCCAACGGATTGATCCGCTGGTCTGTACAGACTCACCGGATCAATCCCCCGCATGCGTCGTAATGATTCGACGCATGCGTGAATTCCTTTTATGACATCGTCGCGCACGTCGCCGCGTCATCATCACGGCGACGGCGCAACACGTCATCGCGAGGGGATTTCGGCGCGGATTTCGATCCGATGGTGAGTACACTCCATCGGATCCAAATCCTCGCAAATCCTCGAGAGGATTTATCCGCGGAAACGGTCCGGTGGACTGTATCCGCGGATAAATCCTCTCGTGTGTACTAGGCCTCAGAGATATGTATAATCTCAATCCATCTGATTTAGAAAGAGTTTTGCAACATTCTATAGGAATAGTCTTTGGATGAGAATTAAACAGATCCGTCTTCAGCCTCTGAGGACAAGGGACATATTACTGGAATTATTATGTGTTTTGTACGGAGTGCGTTCTGATGTTACTATTCATGGGAAGATTGAGCAGATGCAGAGTGAATCTCCCTATGAATTGTCGCACAGGATATATACGATTATGGAATTGTTGGTCGGTAATAATCTTGCATTTGAACGTGGAGGCTCGATACATATCAGTATGTTGCTAGATGCTTTGCATGAAGATATCAAAGAAAATATTTTATTAGTTACCCCGAATCCTCATGATTTAAAAGACGTATTGTTGAGGGCAGATCATTTATGGAGAAAGTCAAATGAGCAAGCTGTCAGAATTGATGTAGCCACATTGTTTAGGACAAACACTGAACAGAAAGATCAGAAGATAATATCTAATGATCACAACAAGACAGAACACTGGGTCAAACATGGTGATATTAATATGAAAAACAGAGCTGACCAGAATAATAATAAGAAAAGGACCTGGATACCATTTCCTCAGTTAAAACAGAAATATGACCACCTGAAGATTGAGTATAAGATGAAAATAGAATATTACACATTATTGGAACAGTTGAAGGGTCCAGATCTGTTTTTGAATGAAAATGACGCTTCTCTAGCAGTGGGGGTGAATTAGCTTTAAAGTATAAACTGTAAATAGTACTTTGTTTAAGGACCTTGCTAATGAGTTTTTGTTGGAGAGTTTTTGTCTTTTAGGTACAGTACATGGCTGGAGATACTCGTTTGTATGTGAATAGCAGGAGAAATTGCTGGCTAGTGGGGGAGAAACGCTGAATGGACAGAATATATCACTCATGGGCACTCTCTCAATATTCATCAAGCAATGGGCTTTTTTTTGAACATTCAAATTTCCTTTTTATTTTAATTTTTTTTTATGGACTTTCCCAACGCCCTATTTTTTAATTTTCTCCCTTTCCCTGATATATTTTGTTTTTTTATTTTTATTATGTTTTAGTTCTTGAACTTAATCTTAAAACCAGAGCGAAGCATTCAAACCTAAAATAATTTTATAACATCTGTACATATGACATAATGCATATTAATATCAATATATTTACATCTGCGGTGATGCTGCACAATGGCTTAGCATAGCATACATTATAGTAGGTTGAGTGGTTTTCATAAATTTATAAGAGGGGTGAGTGAAATTCATCACTCTAGTCGTAATTTGAAACATTGTTGAATCAGTTGTTTATAATATGCTGAAGGCTGTGACCTTTCTACCTTTCATGGGAAAAAAAATACTGGCAAGAACTGACTATCTGAATCATCGCATGGGGGAATAATATATATATATATATATATATATATATATATATATTATTCCCCCATGCGATGATTCAGATAGTCAGTTCTTGCCAGTATTTTTTTATCCCATGAATATATATGGGATGTTGGTATACCATATATACCATGTTGGTATACCATATATATATATGTTGGTATACCATTCTGGTGGAATTATGGACTGAATGATACAAATAACAGCTCTATTAAAGGCAATGAGGGGTCAGCCTACAGCACATTACAAAAGCAAATTGTGGCTGGCAATCAACAAATTCAGAATATTAGGGTTGTCCCGATACCAATACCAGTATCGGTACCGATACCGAGTATTTGCGGGAGTACTCGTACTCCCGCAAATTCCCCCGATACTGAAATAGAATACTAACCCCCCCCCCGCAAAGCCGCCGCCAGTTGATCAAAGTGCAGGAACATTACAGCTTTCGTTTGAATAGCTGTATCCCCGCCGCGTATAGACACTCCCCTTGCGCGGGATTGGACGGATGATCTGTCCAATCCCGAGCAAGGGGGAGTGTCTATACGCGGCGGGGATACAGCTATTCAAACGAAAGCTGTAATGTTCCCGCACGCTGATTAACGGCGGCACGTGCGGCATCAAGGTATGTAGGACATGGCTGCATTATGTGGGGGACATGGCTGCATTATGTGGGGGACATGGCTGCATTATGTGGGGGACATGGCTGCATTATGTGGGGGACATGGCTGGAATATGTGGGGGACATGGCTGCATTATGTGGGGGACATGGCTGCAATATGTGGGGGACATGGCTGCAATATGTGGGGGACATGGCTGTAATATGTGGGGGACATGGCTGTAATATGTGGGGGACATGGCTGTAATATGTGGGGGACATGGCTGTAATATATGTGGGGGACATGGCTGGAATATATGTGGGGGACATGACTGCATTATGTGGGGGACATGGCTGGAATATGTGGGGGACATGACTGCATTATGTGGGGGACATGGCTGTAATATGTGGGGGACATGGCTGCATATGTGGGGGGACATGGCTGCATTTGGGGACACATTTAAAAAAAAGTATCGGTATTCGGTATCGGCGAGTACATAAAAAAAAGTATCGTTACTTGTACTCAGTCCTAAAAAAGTGGTATCGGGACAACCCTACAGAATATTGAAGGTTTGATGTTAAAAGAACCTAGTGTCCCGATTGGTGGATTGTTGATTGAAGGTGAAACGCATGAATGTCGGGAGCAAGGAAATAGTTTGCAGCACAGAATTTTTACTGCCGTATCCAAACCTTTTTGACCTTGGGACCGACTGCAGATACATTAATGGTTCTTCTTACTATAAAGATGGAAGTAGAATTTCAGGATTTGCTGGTGTTTGTGTAAAAGCATCTTTAAAAATATGTTAATATGTTGGCCGATTTATGTGGAATGTTATATATAATGTCGTATTATTATATTATAAGTCCAAAATTGACCAGGCCAGATTTCAAACGTATAATTACATGTTACACATCAAAAGACGCTTGTCGATTGTCAATAGGCAAAGAGATATAAATATATATATTTATGTATTGACGAAGCACTGATAACATTTTACTAATTTATTTTATTTAGGCACTAATTAATAGACTATAATCTAATATAATAGTGGGGGTAAGCTAAATGGGGGGGGAAATTTTTTTTTTTTTTTTTTTTGGGAGAGGGAGGGAGGAGGGGAGGGATAAGAGGGTAGGCCCCCGGATCGAAGGTGGAAGAAGCATTGAGGTGGTGTTGCCCCTTTTTTTTTTGGTATCTTTCCTCTATCACAGTAGACAGATCATAGAGTAATTATGAATATATAAGGAGGTGATGGGGGAAGGAGGGAAAGGGGAATCCAGGGAAGGCATGAAGTAAGGGTATAATATTAGAGGAGGAATGTCTAACTTAGAAGTGCGGAGAGAGGGGTATGGAAAGCTGTTTCAGATATGCAGGATTAAATATAGGGTGCACGGGAGTGTAGACATAAAGGCTCAGATCACGGCTGTGCTTGTTCACTTCTCCCAATATCAACGTCTCTCCTCCAAGTGGGGGGGAAGTCAGAGACGTTGGAATTTTTGTGTTTTTGTCTTATTTTTTTTTTTTTTTGTGGAATTGTGGGTTACAGGTCAATTTGCGGGTGCACAAGACCTGTGACTATTTGGAAAATATAATACAGTATCCGGGGGGGAAGAGTCTCTACCAGACCCGGAGTAAGAGTGTAAAGGTTTTTTTTTTTTTTTCTTCTTTGTTCTTGGACACTGGGCTCCCCCGTTGGTGAGTTTACCCAGCCCCCAATAAGCTGCGATTAGCAAGTAGTAGAATAGCAAGATGACCAAATTAAACTTTACCTCATATAATGTAAAGGGGTTAAATAACCCCGAGAAACGTTCAAAACTCTTGGCGGAATTAAGTAGATTGAAATCCCAAATAATATTTTTACAGGAGACACATTTTAAAAATGATAAAATTCCGAAGTTGGGAAACCGTAAATTTCCAACGGTTTATCATAGCACATCCCAGTCCACAAAGTCAAATGGGGTATCCATTTTGATGTCTAACCAAGTGCCTTGGAAAGAATGTAAGACAGTTAAAGATGAGACGGGCCACCTCCTTATTGTGACAGGACTGTTATGTGACCAAAAGGTCACATTGGTAAACCTGTATTTGCCAAATGAAAACCAAGTCAGTGCATTGGAAAACTATCTGAATATAGTCCATCAGAATAAGGAGGGGATAGTGATAATGGGCGGGGACCTGAATTTGGTATTGGATCCGACTCTGGATGTCTCGAAAGGAGTATCTCATTTATCATATGGAAAAATACGGAGAGTGAAGGGACTGTTACAGGACCTGCAGCTGATGGACACATGGAGGGTCCTCCATGCACGCGACAGAGATTATGCTTTTTTTTCATCGAGACATAAGACGTATACCAGAATTGACTATGTCTTTGTGTCACAGAATGCTCTGTCGTGCGTAGTGGGGGCCTCCATAGGTTCATTTACGATATCAGATCACGCGCCCACCAGTTGCATCTTGGAATGGGGAGAGCTAAGCCCCCGGGAATGGCATTGGAGAATAAATGAGATGCTCCTGAAGGATCCAGAGTATGAAAATCAAATAGCACAGGAAATTGAATCCTACTTTGAAATTAACAAATCGGAAGAAATAACTCCTCTTTGTGCATGGGAAGCGCACAAGTGTTACATAAGAGGAATTCTTATTTCACTTGGCGCACGTAGGAAACGAATTTATGGGGCAAAGTTAGATGCGCTGATCGAGCAGATTAAAGTTGCGGAGCGGTCGCATAAGAAACTTCAAACTATACGGAACGAAGAAAAACTTATGAGTCTACGGGAAGAATTAAATGTTTTACTAACGGAGAAAGCAAGGGCAAAATTAACTCGATGTAAGCGTGCATACTATGAATTTGGAAATAAACCGAGTAAAATGTTGGCAAATGCGCTGAGAGAGACAAGGGCGAGGAATCATATTGAGCATATAAAAAAACAGGATGATACACTAGTGAAATCATCACAGGAAATTGCAAAGACGTTCAGGGACTACTATCTGAAGCTATATAACATAAAAGGCCAACAATCTGCCTTATGCAGAGAACAACAGGTTAACGATTACATAGCAACATCAGGGATGCCGGGGCTGTCAGAAGAGGAGGCAGACAATATTGACGGGCCAATTAAAATAGAAGAATTCTTAGAAGCGCTGAAAGTATTAAAACCAGGAAGATCACCAGGTCCCGATGGTTATACGTTGATATATTATAAAACTTTCTCTGAGAGGCTGGCACCAAAATTCCTTGCCGCATTTAATTCTATACGAGATGGACAGGAGATGAGAGGAGAGACACTGATGGCCCATATAACACTAATTCCAAAGGCAGGTAAAGATCCAACTCAATGTGCGAGTTATC